>NC_091826.1:3330000-3560000 GCF_038994185.2 Dermacentor albipictus | reverse complement strand
ACCTGGAGTTCTTTAACGTGCACCTAAATCTAAGTACACAGGTGTTTTCGCACTTCGCCCCCCATCGAAACGCGGCCGCCGTGGCCGGGATTCGATCCCGCGACCTCCGTGCTCAGCAGCCCAACACCATAGCCACTGAGCAACCACGGCGTGTTTGGTAACATATGGGTGTAGTTCGTCACTTATGACTTTCTAAGAGTCAGCCCACCTCAAGTTACAGCGGCCTACTTGTGCTGTATTCGCTTTCCCTCTTTTGTGAAGCGGAAATAAATCATTCATTCATTCATTCATTCATTCATTCATTCATTCATTCATTCATTCATTCATTCTTCGTTCGTTCGTTCGTTCGTTCGTTCGTTCGTTCGTTCGTTCGTTCGTTCGTTCGTTCGTTCGTTCGTTCGTTAACAAAACATTTACTTGTGCTCTGAACCTTGCAGGAGCGTGAGAGGTACAGCCGCCTCAACATCACAACGGTCAGAGAGGCTCGGTAAGTAGAACCGAACGAAAGGAAGAAAGAAAGAAATAATAATAAAACCACTCGCGTGTTAATATATCGTTTCCCACTGATTCTGTGAAACCCACTGAACCCACTATAAAACCCACTGATTCTGTGAATCAGTGGGTTTTTACAAAACTAAATCCAGATGCAAGTCTCCTTGCCGACGCGGTCTAACGACGCTCCGCAGTGTCACCGAATGGTGGGCACACAGCTCGTGTCACACGCCGCACCTGGCTAGTCGCCAGAGGTCGCGCTGCGCGACAAACAAGACGTCAAGCTGGCCGCTCTCCATCCGCAGAGCTGTTCAACTGTAGAGTGAAACGCACTGTATATAGTGTTGGTTGCATCACCGAGTACGGTCAAAATAAGCTTCGTCTCAAGACAGTTGGTAAACTGTATTTAGCTGCCGCGTGTCAGTGACAGAGACACATAGGTGCATCTATCTTGCCCTCCCCCCCCCCAACTCCCACCACTGTCACAACTCGAAGGGGGGGGGGGAACTATGTCATTTGCACCCCCCCCCCTCCATACACACACTTCTGAAAGCGCGCACTGGCACTTTCGGCTGCACGCTGGAAAGTCAATTAAAACTACAGCTAAAGCTAAATTTTCTTTTTTAGTACAGTGACCACATAAAGCAATGCTTATATTTTTTTACTACGCATATCCGTGCTTGGACAACGACTACACAATACAAATAAACCGTACATGATTAGGCCGCTTGTCCTGCGATATGAGGAATATTGTCGGGATTACGACATCCCTCATGAAGCCATCCCGGTTGCCAAAAAACCACAGCGATTGCCTCCGTGGTACGATTTCATACAGCTATGTGACTGCATGTACAGGGTCGTCCACTCTTAGTTAGAATGGTCCGCTCCGTGCTGCCGGCGCTCCGCGGGGCGCCTCTGTCGGGCGCCGAAGAAACTATTGCGCAGGTGCAGTGAGAGCCGCAGGCGGGGCTTCGCGCGTCGTCTGCTACAGTGCGCCCTGTATGGCGGTGAAGTGGACTTCAAATTTGCACTGCCTCTGCAGAACGCCGATCGGAGAAACGTTTCTGAATAAACAAAAGACTGCTGAGAAGCCTATCAGCTGCTTTTATCCCGTTGCAGCAACCGTAGCAAAGTTTCCTGCGTGCCTGGTGAAGTTGAAACACACAAACAAGCATACCGGGGAGAAAATTCGCGCCGCGTAATATTCGAAGCCTTATACTACTGCTGCAGCACTACGATCCGCCAATATGTTTAATTTTTGGCGTCTTGCTGAGTAGCTGGCAATAAGTGTTAGCAGACGACTGCTGTTGTCTGCTGAAATTTCGGCGCAACAAAAATTAATCGGAGCGGAATAGTAATAGTGGAGGTGGAGCTACATTTTCAGTCTCCTATTTTACCTTCCCACAGATAGAAGTTGACGGCCACGTAGACTCATCAGCGTTTGAAAACAATCCGTAAGGTTTACCAGGACCTCAGCCTTCAGCTTTGCATGGGTTTAAGTAGTTGCTGAGATGATGTTTATTAAGGCGACAGAGTCAATTGTTCCTACTAGCATCCGTCCGTTACATTTTAGGTCACGTGACCTTAATATCACGTGACATCACAAGGTAACGTGACATTATGGTGCAGCACGTCGTGATGTCACATGATCCCTCTGCCACACTTGCACCATCTGCTCTTCTCATCTGTCACGAAATGAATTCAAGCGCGGCAAATTTAACTCTGTGGAATGAGTCGCAAACGGCTTTCGCCTTCCCGCAGTTAATAACCATCTAAGTGCCTCCAACGCATTTTACAATTCGCAGGTGGCCGTAAGAAAATATGCCGTACTGTGTTCCCGCTAAGTTCCAAGTATGTGGCTGGCGTATTGAAGCAGGACATCTTGAATCGGGTATGTGGACAATTTATGCAGACGCCTTTCTATCTGCCTCTAACACTTCCATCAGGGCTTTCGTATGAGCGCTAAAAGCATAACCTTTTCTTCGGTTTACCGTGACGCTGCAACTTCGCGGTTGCGAAATTTCTATGACGAAGTTTATCTATAGACGTAAACCGTCAAGTCACCCAATTGTCAGCCGCCGAGTGCAACTTCTTTGGCGAGTCATTCGGCGATTAAGATTACAAGAACGTTGCCGTATGACCACTGCAGCCCAAAATGTGATTCCCGCCTGTCCAGACCGAGAGCGCAGGTGCCTCTGGTCGCTTCAGTGTTTTCTACTTGTGGGCCGCACTAAACCGAAATGTCGAGAGTGCCGGAGGACGAAAGACCTGTAGATTTCTGTCAGAAAATGCTCACTGCGATAAAGAATACTCAGAGATGTGTAGTACTGCAGCTACGACTACACTGCAACGAGTCTTCGACTCTACTCAACAACAACCCTTCCGCAACATTTTAAAACTTGGATCCTATTGTATGGGCAACTGATACTCACCATTGGCAAACGAGTGCTCTCATCTTGTGTGATCTCGTGGGACTGAATATCGACGCTGAATAGGCATGAAAAACTGCGGAGATATTGTCTGAGTCTAATATGAACACTGTAGCAAGGTACTCGCGCAATTACAAAAACAAAAAAGAGGCAAAGGTAAATACCAGTATGCTTTACTTCGCAGATATGCACAAAAAGCAGCAACATAAGAAGCTTATTCAGAAAATGAAAACGAAACAAGTTCCTGAATACAGTTCTCTTGTTAGCTTAGAAGAAAAAGGAATGGCAAAAAAAGAACAACATAAATAAGGCAGTCTGGAACTGACGGTCAAGCGAGGCGCGCAACCTTGCAGCCAGTGTTGACGCAAGCGCGACGCTATAAGTCTTACCCTTCATGGCCTAGTAGCGCGTAACATCACCGCCGGCATCTACGACAGCTCTCATCCGGCCAGGAAGGGAGTTGTAGAGCGACGTGCAGAGGTCAACATTGGCCCTTAATGTTTCCCAATGCTCTTGGACTGCTCTCCACAATTGGTCTGCCGACAAACCATGCAGGTTTTGACCCGACAACGCAACTTTAATGTTCCCCCACAGGTTCTCGATGATGTTGAAGTCTGGTGATTGTGGAGGCCAATCCATCACGGCAATTTCCCGGTTCTGCAAATACGAGGCAACCCTCTTGGATGTGTGTATTGGGGAGCGGTCGTGTTGAAGAACGAAGTCCATGTCAGGGAACGGGCCGTCTAACAGAAATGGCAAAGCCACATCATCCAGTATAGAGCAGTAGCCCTCCGATGTGAATCGTCCGGGTATTCGGACTAGAGGTCCAAGGCCATCCTTCGTCACGGCGCCCCATACAGTCACAGAACTCCTTCCACTTGCGACAACTCGTTGTATGAATTGCGGCATATACCTGCAAGAAAGATGGAGTGCAGGTACTATATTTTGTTTGCTTTGTTCCCGTGAAGAAAACACTGTGTTCTAGTGTCGTAGATGAAGTAATTGTCTTTTGTTACAACGCACTTGTTTAATGTATTAGCATGTAAATTTGTTATATGCATAAATTTGTTATGAGAATTATACACCAGCCATCCGAAACCTATTTTCAAGGAAGGGATGCTTCTGAAGGCATACTATATATTAATTTTGTTGAGTCTGCAAACGGATCATGTATTCCTATCAGCTAAGACAATTACCACAAGCAAGTGAAAAAAATAATGGCTTGGCTGCTTTTTTAGCGACACCGTCTTTGTGTAAATCGGCTGCGTTGTCAAGTGGCTGAGAAACAATGAAAAAAAATTGAGAATTGACGTGCATATAAACAGTTTTATTATTAAAAGTGACATTAGGAAACTTGCAAATATCAATTCTGAATTCTGCCTACACGCTTTAACCTGCACATATGCATTTTTGACGTGTAGTTTAGCGTGAGCACCTTGTGCATGGAAAAGTATTGCCATCCAAGCAGTGCACAATGCACAACACAAAATTTTTTATGCTGCCCGTAATCAGCGCTTGTTGATAAGACAGTGGTCAAAATCGTAACGGGTTGCGCGCAACTGTATACAAGCTTTAAGTTATGTATTCAAGCTTGTTTTTACAAGCTTTATACACCTAAGCCGGACACATCGATCAGTCTTTGCCCGATGCAGTTACAAAAAATGAGCTGCGGCGCATTTGAAAACAATATTACGCAAAGTATACACATTCACCAGAACACTAAATTGCAAGCTCAATAATGCTCCTAAAACGTTTTTCAAAGTCTCCACTCATTAATTTAAAAGAAAGGTTTAGGAACAACGCCACATACCTCGTGTTGATGGGGCGCCAGACTCGAGCTCTTTGGTCCCATCTAGTAGAAAAAGTAGACTCGCCTGTGAAGACGACGCTCTTCCAGTTCTCAACCGACCAATCCGCATGGTCTTGGGCAAATTGCAGGCGTTTCGCCTTGTTTTGAGCACGCAGCAGCGGCTTCTGTGCAGCAGTTCTGCTCTTAAGGCCAGCTTCGTAAAGGCGGCGCTTGATTGTAGTGGCAGAAACATGTTCCAAACCCAGCTCCACTTGCAGCTCCCGTACAGACATCTTTGGGTTATCCACCACAGCAGCTACTAGCTGTCTATCTTCTTGGTCTGTTGTCACTCTGTGACGAGGCTGCCGAGGCGCATCCTGAAGCCTGCCTTCATTCCGGTAGGCATTAATTATTCTATTCACTGTGTGAATTGCATGATTGGTTTCTTCTGCAATTCGTTTCTGCGAATAGTCCCTCAGACTTAAGTCCACAATTAGCCGCCTTTCGTCCTCCGGCACTCTCGACATTTCGGTTTAGTGCGGCCCACAAGCAGAAAACACTGAAGCGACCAGACGCGCCTGCGCTTTCGGTCTGGACAGGCGGGAATCACATTTTGGGCCGCAGTGGTCATACGGCAACTTTCTTGTAATCTTAATCGCCGAATGACTCGCCAAAGCAGTTGCACTCGGCGGCTGACAATTGGGTGACTTGACGGTTTACGTCTATAGATAAACTTCGTCGTAGAAATTTCGCAACCGGGAAGTTGCAGCGTCACGGTAAACCGAAGAAAAGGTTATGCTTTTAGCGCTCATACGAAAGCCCTGATGGAAGTTTTAGAGGCAGATAGAAAGGCGTCTGCCTAAATTGTCCACATACCCGATTCAAGATGTCCTGCTTCGATACGCCAGCCACATACTTGGAACTTAGCGGGAACACAGTACGGCATATTTTCTTACGGTCACCTGTGAATTGTAAAATTCGTTGGAGGCACTTAGATGTTTATTAACTGCGGGAAGGCGAAAGCCGTTTGCGACTCATTCCACAAAGTTATATATATATTATTTATATTTGGGGTTTTACGTGCCAAAACCACTTTCTGATTATGAGGCACGCCGTAGTGGAGGACTCCGGAAATTTTGACCACCTGGGGTTCTTTAACGTGCACCTAAATCTAAGCACACGGGTGTTTTCGCATTTCGCCCCCATCGAAATGCGGCCGCCGTGGCCGGGATTCGATCCCGCGACCTCGTGCTCAGCAGCCCAACACCATAGCCACTGAGCAACCACGGCGGGTATTCCACAAAGTTGAATTTGCCGCGCTTGAATTCATTTCGTGACAGATGAGACGAGCAGATGGTGCAAGCGTGGCAGAGGGATCATGTGACATCACGACGTGCTGCAGCGTGATGTCACGTTACCTTGTGATGTCACGTGATATTAAGGTCACCTGACCTAAAATGTAACGGACGGATGCTAGTAGGAACAATTGACTCTATCGCCTTAATAAATATCATCTCAGCAACTACTTAAACCCATGCAAAGCTGAAGACTGAGGTCCTCGTAAACCTTACGGATTGTTTTCAAACGCTGATGAGTCTACCTGGCCGTCAACTTCTATCTGTGGGAAGGTAAAATAGGAGACTGAAAATGTAGCTCCACCTCCACTATTACTATTCCGCTCCGATTAATTTTTGTTGCGCCGAGATTTCAGCAGACAACAGCAGTCGTCTGCTAACACTTATTGCCAGCTACTCAGCAAGACGCCAAAAATTAAACACATTGGCGGATCGTAGTGCTGCAGCAGTAGTATAAGGCTTCGAATATTACGCGGCGCAAATTTTCTCCTCGGTATGCTTGTTTGTGTGTTTCAACTTCACCAGGCACGCAGGAAACTTTGCTACGGTTGCTGCAACGGGATAAAAGCAGCTGAAAGGCTTCTCGGCAGTCTTTTGTTTACTCAGAAACGTTTCTCCGATCGGCGTTCTGCAGAGGCAGTGCAAATTTGAAGTCCATTTCACCGCAACACAGGGCGCACTGTAGCAGACGACGCGCGAAGCCCCGCCTGCGGCTCTCACTGCACCTGCGCAATAGTTTCTTCGGCGCCCGATAGAGGCGCCCCGCGGAGCGCCGGCAGCACGGAGCGGCATTCTAACTAAGAGTGGACGACCCTGTACATTAACACAATTAAAGAAAAGAGACACCCCGCACGGACACACATGCGTAAATTTCTAGATGACACTGGCTTTTCACATAAAATATAGATAGCTTTTTTCTTCTTGAACTGGATGTTAAAACCGCTCGTGTTTGGCGCAGCATATATGCTTAGCCGCTCCACGGGACTGCCTTCCGGCACGCGGCCCGCGTGCCGGGACCAACTTGCAGCGCGGCGAATTTTGGAGGACCGCTGTACCCGTGCTAATCAGCTTGTTCTGCGGGTGAGGTTCGGATAAAGTATTATAGGGCTCTATAACGTAAAACTATTCCAATATCCTGAAGTCGTAACCGCCGACGCAAGCACTGGGCGGTGACTCGCAGGGTTGTCTGAACAGACCAAGCTCTCCTCGTTCATAAGAGGTCACTTTTGTTTGCTTTAAAAACAAATAACGTTTCACACACCGTTGTCTTATCTAATTGGCTGAAAAGAGGCGAGGAGCACGCTCTAGCGGAGAGGGGGCCGAGCACTGAAAGTCCGGATCACGTGGGTGGTGGTGCCGGCGTCCGCTTTTTGTTACTTCGCTTAATCTGGCTGGTCGAAAATCGGCGCGGCATGCAACGGAAGCTTAATAATGACGCCGAAACGGATCCTCAGCAAAGAAAAGTTGGCAGAGCAAGGTCGTAAACGTGCCGAAAGTGCTCGAAAACGTTACGATGCAACGCAAAAAGTTTTATTGGACGCAAATAGACCCAAGCTCTTCGGCAGCTACGAATAGCCAGTGCCTGAGCGATCGGCGGCAGCCATCTTTTATTCCTTTCGGAACGGGACAGCCTGCGGCTATTCAGAAGAAACTTCACTTTTGTTCGGCATAATAATGCATCTTCAGCGCGTACACGCGTAACTTCGACGTGGTTAGTTTTCGCAGTCTTGTGACGTCGCATGACAGACAGGTGAGGTGCGTGCAGCCCGAATAGTTTTGCCCGAAGCCGAGGGCTAATGGAAAAAGGCGTCGAATCAGAAATAACAATTTTTGTTTTGTTCGGTCTAGTTGTGCATAATCAGTCTGTACACGTCATATCAGATGGGGAGCTATCGCGGTTTTCATGACGTCGCGTGACAGACAGGCGAAGTGGGGGTGCTTATAAAACGTTTTTGACCAATCGGGAAGGGCTGATAGCAGAATTGGAGTAGAAAAGTTTGGAACAGCTTTACATTATAGCGCCCATAATAATCAGCCACGCCCAACGATTGCTGCCTTACGGCCTGAAATTGTTGGATTATCAAATGCTGAAATTATTTAGTCTGTTCGTTGCAGTCTCAGTATCTTATAACCATTAGAAATCTAATCAAACCTCTTACATGTATAACTGACGGATTTCATTGTGTAATTACGACTTATCGTAGATATGCTCGTGAAAATGACCTTGGCAGAACTCGTACAGCCATTTCAATACCAAGAACACTGACGAGTTATCTCTAAATACATGTCACTTCTGACCTTGACGATATCATTTTCAGGCTGTTTTTAATAAAAGCTACACTGTTACTTTTTTCCCGGCTAGAGCAAACGCAGCAGATATTTGATATTATAAAAAAATGAGGGGCACTTTTTGGTGATATGCACTGAAAATTTGCATGGTGTAGGTTGCTTATCTATGCTGAAAACAGTAACTGACTGGTAGCTGTATCCCAATTTTTGTGCGTTATACACGGTATTTGGTTGTTTTCCCCCGGTATTCTCGGTAAAGTATGCGGGGCACTGTGTTTATATTTGTTCAATGTACGAAACAACGTTCCGAGTGACGAGCGATTTGTTTTATTCTGTGTACCTTCGCTACAGCCTTTGTAGTCGAAGGAAAAGACCAGTCACAAAACACAAAGGAGAAGAAGAGAGGTCCACACCACAACGACTGGACTATCAACTGAGCTTTATTATAAACAGCGTAGTCCCAGCAAGGCCACCAGAGCATGCGCAACAACAGCATCACTAATCACTGAGCATGAAAAGTCAAGTGATTGCTTCTATCGTAACCGATCTAAAAAGGCAGATTCTTTTTCAAGTAAGCGCACCGAGGTTGTACTAATGCAGCCGTCGCCTAATAAACTGTTGCAGTACGTACGCTTCCAGGATTTCTCGCTCTTCCTGGACCTTGCCCCTACCAAGAATCGTTACATTGCTGAACAAAGGGTAACAGCCACATCCATTGCAATGGCGAGGCAAGTTTGCACCGTTATCGGACCCCAGGGAGGAGCGGTGCTCACGCAGGCGATTAGTACAACGACCGGTTCGGCCTATGTAAACTCTTTCGCATGTGAGAGGGAACGTATACACAACCCCTGCGACACATGCCGTAAAACGGTTTTCATGCTGCGTTGTACAAACGTGGTTCCTTGCCCTGCCTCGAGAAATGCGCGAGCACGGACCCGAAAGCTTGCCAGGGGCAAAAAGCACTACGCTTACTCCCCGCTTGGCGACAACCTTTTTGATGTTGTGGCTCACTTTATGCACATACGGCATGACTTCAACTTTCCTACGTTCAGGTGCCCCAACATCTGTCAGCTTCGTACGTTCATGCAAGTTCATGAGTCATGCAAGTTTGTTTTCAGTTTCGCGGTGGAAGCCTATACGTGACTAATTTTTGCTTGTCGGCCATTTAGCACTTCTGACAGTTTAATTATGTAACAGCTTTATCTTTTACAGAGTTATGTTTTCCCTGCAACTGGCCCTTTTACGTCTCTCTAAGGCACACAATTCCTTCAGCAGAGAGAGAGAGAGAGAGTAAACTTCAATGAGCACCAGCAGTTCAGTCGGCTGGGCCTAGGCCTCCCACGATGGGACGTCGAGGTCTTGCCTCTTCGCCGCTTCGTAGGCCTGCTGGGTCGCCCAGAGTTGGTCGTCGAGATGGGAGCTGCGCAGGGCGGCGTGCCATCTCGACGAGGGGGTCACGGGATTAAGGTCTTGGTATTGATGTTTGCACTCCCATAGCATGTGGGGGAGTGTTGCCGATTCAGTTTTACAGACCTTGCACGTCTGGCTCGGGTAGATGTCGGGCTATATAGTGTGATAGCGTGTGAGGGAGGGGTATGTATTCGTCTGCAACAGGCGAAGGGCGGTTGCCTGTGCTCTGTTTAACTTGCGGTGAGGGGCGGGGAAGGTTCTTCTTGTGAAGTAAAATGACTTTACAAGGTCGTTGAATCTTGTAAGGCGGTCGCATCCTGCGGGTGCACTTGCACCATCTCCGGCACGGTTGACTAGTCCTCGTGCTACGGAGTGTGTAACCTCGTTGAGGTTGGTGAGGTGCGGGTGGACAACGCCGGCGTGTGCTGGGATCCAGACGAGGGTGATTTGATTTTCAGGCGAATGCCGGGCTTGTCGTAAGATACGGAGTGATTGATGAGAAATACGACCTTTGATGTAGTTGTTGACTGCTGCGCGGGAATCACTCAGTATGATGTGACAGGCTGGGTCAAGAGTGGCCAGGGCGATGGCCACTTCCTCGGCCGTCTCGGCATTTTTGGTAATGATGCTGGCAGCATGTCGGAGCAAGCCGCCTACTGTGGTAACCACCGCAAAGCGCCGTCCATCTTGGTACTCAGCTGCGTCGACGAAGGTGACGCCCGCGGTGTTGGCGTAAGCTTTGATGAGGGAAGTAGCTCGTGCCTTCCTGCGTTCTTTGTTGTAGTCTGGGTGCATGTTTTTCGGAATAGGGTCGGCGTGTATCCATTGTTGAATGTCGCGTGGTATTGGGTGTTTGTCTCCATGTTGACGGTGGTAGGTGATATTAAGCTTGTTTAGAATGCTGCGGCCCGTTTCCGTGAGAGTAAGCCACTCTAGTTGAGATCGACGTTGGGCCTCGATTAACTCGTCTAGCGTGTTGTGGATACCTAATTGTAGTAGAAGTTCCGTGCCGGTGTGGTTGGGTAGTCCTAAGGCCTGCTTATAGACCGTTTTTTCGTAGGCGCCGCCATATTGCGACCGCAGTGGCGCCGCCTATGAGCAGCGCCATACTGGCTTGGGTGAAAGCGGTCTTTTGCACGGCAGGTATACGCTCGGCGGTAGATTCTTGCGTTTGTTTTCGCGGTCGTGCGGTCTATTAAGTATGACGTGCGTCTTCTACGTGGTAAACGGTTCTGTGAGACGTGATCAAGTGGTTGAAGGCGTCGTGGCCGGAATTTCTGCTGGCGTTGAGGTGGACGGAACACGCAGCGCGAAATGTGCGCGCATATTTGAGCATACAATCAGCCTCGGAGATCAGTTGTGTATTTCTGAATGTTCCGATCACTAATGTGACGTTACTTCAGTATTATCCTCTATTTCTAAGCTGCGGTTTAGGAGCCATGAAACATACGCGACGATCGTAACAGCGTGTGTACCGTTCTGCTATATATAGATATGAGCTGTGCTGTTATACTTCGACATGCATTCAAACTGTCCGCTGCAGGTTACCTTGCGTGACTACTTGGTTGGATGGATGAAGTTTCCACCCATGAATAAAATAGCTTTGGCTAGTAATAGCAGCATACCTTACAGTCTGAATTAAGCTTGCCCATCAAAGCGACCGTTTACGAACTTCGCGAGCGTCCTGAGCAGTAGTAGGTGCTGGATTACAGATATCTTTGTTAGCATACGGCATCAGCGGTTATATATTTATAAACGTTGTGCGGCGTTAGCCCGTTTTCTCTTGCTTACTTAGAGAAATATGTTGAGAACCGAATTTTTTTTTCGGTTCTATTCGATCAGTTCTCTACGACGCACTCACACGTATTACGGAAATTTTGCGCTCAAAAATTGCCATCGCATTCTTTTTATGCGAACCCTCTCGTATATTATAGCTATATACAGGCCAAAAAGGCAATGCCGAAGCACACAGCTTATATGTATCGTGCTGGCTCACCAACCGCAGTGATTGCTGTGTTGAGCAGCGCCATGGGCCTCATGCAGCAATGCATATGGTAATTTCAAGCATACTAGACTTGAAATGCGTGATAACGATGCCAGCGTATCACAAATATTTGATAGCGCCTGCCGCTCAGATGTTTCGTGGTTGTTTTAGGTTGGCCGTGCACGAGCATGCGCTCTTATGTTTTACGTTTTACTCGCTACGCCATTCGATCAGACAGTGAGCTGATTTACCATTTAATGCTGGTAATACAGGGACACCGGTTTTCTTTGTTGAATTAAAATCGATATAAGCAAAATAGTAAACAACACATACACGCACCGCGACTGATAATGCGCGTGCACTGAGGCTAATTATGCGCGTCACATTTTTGCGCCCCCAAGACATATTTCTGCCTACAGTAGTTACCGATGCACCGAAAGGCTTCCCTGACGAACTTATATGAACGAACATGGCATAAATTTCACGAAGTAAGATCTAAAACATCTCGAAATCATTCCGCAGCACGCGACAGCAATACTTTCAAGCAGCGCCGCGCCGGATCGCCCAAGCCAGAGAGGAGGAAAGGCTCTCCGCGCGACCTATCCTCCTCGCCCGATGAAACGGTCTATAGGCTCCTCTAATGATGATGTCCAGTTTAGTCTTTTCAGCTTTGTACCAGTTGAGAAAGGGCGCAACATAAGTAATGTGACAGACGATAAAAGATTGGACAAGGCGGATTTCCTTCATACCCCCTCGCCGGTTGGTCACTCGTTTCAGGAGTATTGGCGGTCTGTCGAAGGATCTTAGAGATAGCCGTACAGTTAGCCCCGTTGGCTTCTGTGGTCATACCGAGAACGCGGATGCAAGGGACCACTGGTATGGGTCTGCCATCCCTCAGGTTGAGCTCTGTTTCCTCGTATTGGCGTTTAGTCGTGGAGCCCCGCGGGGGGCGTCCACGGAGTGTGGGGCGCTATAGGAGAAGCTCCGACTTTTCAGGGGAACAGCGGAGTCCCGTGCCTTCAAGATAATTTTCTACGACGTCAATGGCGTCTTGTAGGGCAGTTTCGATTTGGCCGTCACTGCCCTTTGCAGCCCAGATTGTAATGTCGTCGGCGTATATGGTGTGTTCAATGCCGTCGAGCTCTTGTAGTTCTTGTGCTCATCCGAGCATAACCAGATTAAACAGTATTGGGGAAATGGCACAGCCTTGCGGTGTGCCCGTGCTGCCGAGGGAGAGTTCCTCCGATCGAATGTCTCCGACCGACAAGAAGGCCTTCCGATTGGATAGAAAGTCTCTTACGCAGTTGTAAGTGCGTTCTCCAAGGTTGAGCAAGGAGATGCGCTCGAGGATGGTGGAGTGCCTTATATTATCGAAGGCGCGCTCGAGGTCGAGGCCCAAGATCGCCTTCGTGTGACGGGATTTGCCATCAAGGATTTGATGCTGAAGTTGGAGCATAGCGTCTTGGCTGGAAAGATGCTGTCTAAAGCCAATTATCGAGTGGGGGTAAGCACATGTGTCTTCGAGGTGAGTGTTTACACGGGTTAGGAATGCGTGCTCCATGACCTTGCCTACACATGAAGTTAGCGATATGGGCCGGAGATTGGCGAGGCTAGATGGCTTACCGGGTTTGGGGATGAGAATTACTTAGGCCGTTTTCCATGTCGGGGGAATGGATCCCTGGCGCCAGCAGTTGTTGATGTATTCGGTGAGTTTTTGCACCGAGGGGTCATCTAGATTCCTTAATGTTTTATTCGTAACACCATCTGGGCCTGGCGATAAACGGCTGTTCAGCTTATGTAGGGCAGCATGAATCTCTGCCACGCTGAAATCTTCATCAAGGGCAGGGTTGGAGGTCCCTGTGTATGGGCCGTGAGGTTGAGTGGGCCCAGATGGGATGTACTTTTGACATAAGCTATTCTTAACGTGGTCCTGGCCATGCGTCTTGCTTTCTGTGAATAAGAGCTTGGTGAGGCCATCTTGTTGATATGAGCGGGTGGTGGTGCTATCAATCAAATGTTTGAGGATTTTCCACGAGCGGGGGTGGTGGAGTTGCCCGTCTAGAGAGTGACAGAGCTCTGTCCATTGCTGTTGACTTAGAACGCGGCAGTGAGCTTCCATTTCCTTGTTGAGAAGTGCGACCTTCCGTCTGAGTCTTTCATTGAGCCGTTGTCCCTTCCATTTAGAGAGGATGGATGATTTGGCCTCGATAAGGTGGGCGAGTCTACTGTCCATGCGCTCAGTCGGGGCGTCTGTTGTGATAATGCGGGTGGCCGATTTTGTATCAGACAGTAGATCGCATGACCATTATTCTATGTCGGTAATGGGAGTGTCCGTCGTTGCTGTTACACGGCGTTTACGGAACGCATCCCATTCCGTCCAAGTAAAGTCCCTTGTTCTTCTCATAACGGCTGGTAGGTGTGGGAGAGTAATTTCGATGATAAAGTGATCACTCCCGAGGTCGTGTTGGGTGTTGCGCCAATGGGCGTTGTCTGCGTTTTTGGTGAAAGTGAGGTCTGGCGTCGTGTCTCGTTCAGTAGAAGTGCCGAGGCGAGTGGGGAAGGCTGGGTCAGTAATGAGTGTAAGCCCGAGATCATGGGAGTCTTGCCATAAGTTACGACCTGCAGCAGAGCTGTGTCTGTAACCCCATCCTGTGTGCGGGAGATTGAAGTCACCTCCGATGATAAGGGGGCTGCTGCCTGCGATGTTAAGGGCCTTCTTGAAGAGGGTTAGAAATCGGCTATGGCGTTGAGATGGAGTATTGTAGATATTGAGGATAAATATTCCTATCTAATATTGTAGATATTGAGGATAAATATTCCTTCAGCAGCTTTCTTTTTTTTTTTTCGCAATCTCCGAAGGCGTTTTCGGAAACCGTTTATTTGCCGTTTTTAAGCTATTCACACAGCCATTTAGGCGAGTCATACAGCAGCCATTCAATCTTGGAAAGTTTGCAACCAGGGTCTAAAGCTGCTGATAGGCTACTCGTGTAGTTTTTTTAATGACGACCAGTGATCTTATGTTTAAAACTAACGCTTTGTCCCTCATAGCAATTTTTTTTATTTTTGCACTACACAGCCGTGGTACGTAATCACACACCGAGACAAATCCTTCCCGCTATAAAACGCGACCGTTCGAAACTCTTCGTATTCGAAAAACCTTTATATTCGCCCAACTATCAAAAAAACAACGCTTCGTAGAGAAAGCTTAAAATAGAAAGTAACGCGGAATTTTCTAAATAAAAGCGAAACACTAACTTGAGAAATGCTGAATTACAAAAACAATAATAATCACACGCGTCCGGTAACTGGCACCTTCATCGTGAGCCAAAAGATCCGCTCGCTCACATTTTCTCGGCAAACTGATGCCGTGCGACGACGCGCCAGGCGTTCCACAGCGCTTGCTTGCACGAGGGACATCTGCCGCTCTTGCGTGTGCATGCGGCCGCCGGGCTTCTTCTGTGCGGCTGGGCTCTCGATCGATTCACCACCGCCGGACACTCGGTGCGCCGCGGCTCGGTGCGGGCTCCGCGCAGCTCAGCCGGCCGTCTCTGGTTGCGAAAGGCGCAGACTCGTTGGTACGACAACGCCAAAGGGTGTCTGTGACTATAAGTGGAGACCTCGACACTGAATTGCACTAACGGTATCGTGGAGGAAGGAAACTGAGGAGAGGCCCTACCCCCTCCGCGCGCTAGGAGAAAAGTGTGGAGGAAGTGACGTAATACGTTCTCCTCTTTTTTGCTGATTTTTTATTTCTTTGTCGTAGCGGCCACGCCTTTCGGGCCACAATGGCGGCTTTGTTTTGGTTCTGTGCGCTCACACGTGTTGCTCCGTAAATTTCGTACCGTGGCAAAGGCGCCGTGCGGGTAGGTTTGCGTTGGTCTTCGTGTTTGGTTGCGCTGCGTTATCTGGATTGTGCTCTCCCGTATGTTGCTGTAACAAGGTGGGGCAGGAGGATCTAAAATTCGTGAAATGAACGTGCATGCAACGCTGTACGCAATGTACCGCGCCGCGGCAATGGCTACGGACGAAGGTATATCCGCGGGTAATTTTGCCCTTTTTCGCGGAATCATGCTAACGTGCTAAGATTGCTTAGTATTGCTGCGGAGCGCGCGGGTACGAGCAGCACGGTTGCGCGCAGCGCGGCGTGGTTTCGCGAGAAATGTAAACAAGAGAGGAGAGCTGGCCCGATAGGCGGAGCAACGCCATGAGCAACGCCAACTTCCGGCTTCACTTTAGCTTCACAAAGACGTCACTTTCCGACGTCAAGTATGGGAGGAGCCATTGATAACGTCTTCGTCAGAGTTGTTCATGCGCTAAACAGGCACCGATTTCATAATTCTGAGTACCGCACGACTCTTGTTACATTTCTTCTACACAATTAGACATCATTTATGCACGCTGCGTATCAAGCACCCATGTGAAATAGTGCTTGCGTTTTATAAGGAGGCATAATAATAAATAAAAATGTAGTAATAAATGTTGTAGTAAAAATAAATATTTTTAAATAAAAGATAATCACGCGTGTCTTTGCATAGCGTTTAAATTAAACAGTGGCTTAGTGACCGCTCCTGTATTGTAATCTGGCGGCATCAAATCTTGGCATCGGCGGTCGTCGTGTGTCTGCACGTCGATCCCCCAACGTGCACGGCGTGCCTCGTAATCACATCGCGCGAGATCCTGGAGAGCTTCGTTCGACACAGCAGAGCACTCCATTCGTCACAAAACAGGAACACATTACATGCTATCGGTGTATTAAGCCGCCAGAATTTGCTAGAAACGTCACAGAACTACCTAAGGCCCTGTCGTCATCTCTGATTACGACGCTACGTTGTGCCAAGCAGTGTTAGTAGTAATCCACTCTCAGCCACCTCACAAAAAAGTAGCAAAAGTGAAGTAGGTAGTAGGCCTGTCGCTTTCTTTCTTTAGCAGCGTTGTAGGGCATCAAGTGGGTGGTAATTTTTTTTTTTAATGGCACGCTTGTATTCGTTGAGCGTATTCGCGGTCTTGATGTAAGTTGCTTTGAGGAAAGCGGCTGTCCGCAATCCGAGTTTTCTTTCCTAGACCTGATATTGTGGTTGTTTACAAGCGCCGGTTTCTTTAATGACGCTCGTTCTCGCCTTTCTCCCTTTTGCATCTACTGCTATGACAGCATGAATCTTACAAGAATCTACCTCATCTACGGGACCCTCAACAAAATCACGTACCGCCACAGAGCCAAATACGAGGTGAGCCATGCACTTATCGGACACACAACAGCGGGCTAAGTGACCCCGAAAAGGAAAGCTTTCTACGGCTTGAATTTTATTAGTACGGGCTCGAACTTGTACTGAAGAAAGACAAGCTCAGTACAGTACGACAGCAGTCCCTGAATAGAGAACAAAGAATGTCAGAGGGCGCCCGCGCCAAGGCAGCTGTAAAGGACCGATTAGAATATAAAAACGAACGGAGTAAAACGAAAATGTAGAGGCAAAAAATTATAAAGAGCGACATCTAAGAGTTCCTTGCTACAAGCACCAAACAGCGCACACAGTATCACAAAAGAATGTTATTTTTTTTTCAACGGTGCCTCTGTTGATACATAGATGGCGGGACGTGTGCGTGTGATAGGCAGACGAGCCCCGAAAGACAACACTAAGTCATTAAGAAAGCACCGCGAGAACAAACCAAAAAAACATAGGGTATAAGAAAGTTGCAGTTTCGCCCGACAGGCGACGCGTCGAATTGTGATATCGAATTTGTGCACAGCTAGCTATACGAAGTAAGGATAGCAGTTTCATCCGCTGTATGAATTTGCAAACATAGGCGTACCAACTAAATAATTAAGCATGGTGTCCCGCGCGCACAAGCAAACATGAACACATCTCACACGATGACCACGGAAACTCGCTGTCAGAACGCCGAAGCGCGGTAGCAGCAGCGAGCGAACTGCGTCAACCGAGCCCCGAAAACTGCGCGTGGCGTCACAGACGGCTTTCAAGATACAACGGCCCGGAGTAGAATGCGCCCCGCTCCCACCGGAGCTTTGCGCGCGGCAGAAGACGGCGCGCTTCCTCCCCGCTTTCCTCTCCTGCGTGCTCGAGCCGCGATCGCCGTCCTCGACACGCCTTCACTCGCACACGCAGCACACGGCGCCCGGCGACGATTCTATCGCCCGTGGACTTTATACCGAACCTCGCCGCGACGGCAGAAATGCGCCTGGGGTGTCCATAGAATTGGAAGAAAGAAATGGTCAACCTAAGTCAGTCTCGTTTTCTGGGAAAGAAACTCCGCGAGCCTTTTACACATGAAGCACTCTACGTGTATGTAGCTTGACAAAACACCTGAAAACCCTCTACGAAAAAAGTGTGGTATAGGGCTTCTTTATTGCGATAACAATTATACGCCCAATCCAGGCACATTTCTGCCGACGGCAGTCCAAGGGCGATAAGATCGTCGCCGCGGGCCGTACGTGCGAGTGAAACCGTTCGAGGATCGAGACGCAGATCGCAGCTCACGTGTACACAATTCGCGTACACAATTCGCAGCACAAAAGTCAATGCGCTCACTGCTACTGCTGCGCTTCCTCACTCCATCATTTTGAGGGCTAATTTTCGCGGTCATCGTATGAGATGGTTTCATGTTTGCTTGTGCGCGCGACACCGTGCTTATTAGTGTATTTAGTATGCCTATGTGTGCAAGTTTATGCCGCCGATAAACCTACTATCCTTACTACGTATAGCTGTCCACTAGTTTGCTATCAGGATCGATGTTCACCTTTCGGGCGAAACTGCGCCTTTTTTGTTTACATTCTTTGCATCCAATTCACTATTTCTGTTTTTCTCACATTTGTCTATTTGCACTTTCAGTTACCCTATACTTGGTCGCAAACTTTTTTGTCCTCTTCCTCCATTCTGTATCCACGGCTCTCAAGTAGTGATACTTGTGCACTTTAGCCGCCCATTTATTTTCATCCATGTTCCTTAGTCTTTCTTCTAAGCTAATCTTGATCTGCGTTTCCGTGAGTTCAAAAGAGGCCAAACCCATATCACCGTGCACCAGCTGCCTCATGTGTGGTTTTACCGTGGGCTACCAATGCCGCCCAACCGGTCCACCGATCTCTGCTTAACTTTCAACCCCGCCAAGATGTCCGATTTTAAGCAGAGAATGGCATTCGCGAACGTTAGCGCTGGCCCCATTGCAGATCCCACGCACCAGCCCATTTTTGTTGTATTCCCAATGTGCTCCATGTCTAATTATTGCTGCATTCCGCTTTCCTTTTATTTTCAGATTATCTTGGTGGATGCTTGAATAAGTCTCATTTGTTTATGTATACGCCCAGGTGTGTATATTGCCTGACTATGGTTATGACTTGCTGCTGAATTGATACCACGCAATTATTCGTCTCTTCATTAAAGATCTCGATTTCTCTGTGTTAAACCTAAAGCGTCCCTTAAGCGGTTCGAGCAAATTTTATCGACGCAAAGGGTACAGCTACAATAAAACATTCGCGCCACGATTTAAGTGAAGCGTCTCATGTCAAGAGGGCAACAGACGATTACATGCTACCCTCTCCCCTAGCCATTCTCGTTTGCCGAGTGATTAGGGCTAATCTCCGTCTGCACTGGCTGTGCGTCATGCTTTGACGTCGTGTCGTCTGCTTCTCTTGGAGCCAACCCGCCCCGCCTGGTCGCCGGCCGTCCAAGCAGCGCGCTTTGCGAGCGTTCTGCCGCGGCACCGATTGTGGCGAGCGGGGTGTTCTGACGGAAGGGCGTAAGCCCATCCGCATACTGCTACCGCTGTGATGTACGTACGTGAGCGACTTGATCGGCCTAGCGTTAATGTACAGGGTGTTTCAGCGAACACTTTCAATTTTTTGTTAATTGGCTGTGGCAAATAGCTCAATTCTAGTCCATGAGCTGGTCTGCTAGAAGAGACGAATATTGCACCAAAGTTTAAATGCATAATCGACGAATTAACAATAATTTACTACTTAAGTTTTCAGCTAATGACCTCACGGCACATATCGCAATTTACAAATTCTAGCGGGAAAGACTACAAGGCATATCCACTTGAAAAGAATTATGTGGATGACACCATTTAGGAGATATTCGCCGTCAAACTTGCGGTAAAAATGCACTGTCATTACACTTTAACAAGACGTTTTACGCATTGAAGCATAAGATCAACTGGAACGCCAGTGAATTTCTGCGCAAAGTTAGGGAATTAATACCTGGAAACTGGTGTCATCCTGAGAATTCCTTCCAAGTGGACTGGTGTTGCAAACTCCCCTGCTATAGTTAATCGATTGCAATATGTGCCATAAATAAGGTAATTTGGTAAAGGCTAGAAACTAGGGGCAGCTGCGCCGATGCGATCGGTAGCGGTGCATATTTTTTAAAACTTTATTATAAAATACACGCTTTACGCAGAGCGCTTAAATGTGTCACTTAATGGTCAGAAGGGCCTACGCTAACGACTCAGTACGTTTGTACATAATCATCAACATCGTTTCAGGGCCCCTTTAAGGCCTAGATTTGTCGCTGCGTTGCCACACATATTCGCCAGACTCTGCAAACACCTTGCACTGTCCGCTATTAGTCCTTTGTCGTCCGCATACATCAGTCCAGGAACCTTCTGTTGCACCTTTTGTCCATTACGCATGTAAGATAAATAAAACTCAATGTTTTCCAGTCGTATTTTTATGCTCCTATAATATAAAGCGTGAACACCAATGGACATCCTTGCTTTAGCCTTTGATGAATTTTCACTACTTGATTACATTGTCGGCCTTCCCACACAACTTGTACCCAGTATATACTCTCTATATATTTTCCTCGGCAGCTCCACGAAATTGCCATCTGTGTCTTCGTGCTATAACAATTCCCTGTCTATGCCGCGGGCTCCCTCGTTATCTGGAAATGCTGTGGGCAGAGGCCACCGGTTGCGTCCCCGGGTTCCTTGCACCGCCACCAGATGGCGCTCGCCTTCGCGTGGCCTCGGAGAGTGTCGGGTCAGGACGACAAAGCGGTGGCAAAAAGTCAGAAAGCAGGGTAGGCCCTACAGGCGAAGTGGGAGGCAGGGAGCCAGAGCAAGCGGTCGTCAGCTCGCCGCCGGGAAATCGGCTTAGTTATAGTGAAGCAGCGCCACACGCCCCGAGTGAGGCGACGCTGCAGCCACAGGGGCGCCAGCGTGCGCGCAGAGAGGAGGGGAACAAGCTAACCCCAAGGGAATGAGCTCATAGCCAATGATAAGAGGCAGCATAATCAGGAAGTTAGGAGGGAGGGAGGGAATGCCCTAGTACTTATCGGTGGGGTTTCAAATATGAGGAGGTGCAAAAGAGCTATAATGGAGCCTGCAAAGGGTGATAAGCGGGTAGCAGTCGGGACGTTCCCAGGCAGGACAATGGACGCAGTGCTGAGAGAAACAAAAAGCGAGCTTTCTGGAAATGTTGCAGAGCGCAATTTGGTAGTGGCAGCGGCGGGGTTAAACGATGTCGTGAATGGTGAAGCCGCAAAAGTAGTGGAAAGATTAGCGGAGGGAGTTGACGATTCAAGGGCGATAGCACAGCAAGTCCAGATCGTGATATGCACAGTGCCGGAGGTGCAAGGGTGGAACGGAGAAATTGCCAAGGACATTGTGGCTGTTATTCGTGAGATAAGAAAGCTAAGCCAGGAGAAAGGATTTGAAGTGGCAGACATAAACAGAGAAGTGCATAGAGCAGTCTTTGGCGGAGGCTTTACACGAGATGGCATCCACTTTAATGGAAGGCTAGGAGCCGAGATCGGCTGGCGCCTGGCAGGTCGGGCAGTAGCTTCTTTAGGGGGTCCACTGCGGCTCAAGGCGTAAGGGTAGGTAGAAACAATGTAGAAAGTGCGACAATAGAGGCTGACGCCAATAAAATGGCCAGTAGGAGCTCCAGGAAGAAAACTACAAAAAAAGAAATTTAACACCAGGATCAGGTACATAAACATGCAAGGCGGTAGAAAGAGTGCGAAGTGGTTAGAAATAGAACAGCAGTTAAACGACGACGAAGAAGGTCTATACGCGCTATGCCAAACACATCTCAGAGATCTAGAAGGCCCACCGTTTATTGAAGGCTACGTCTGGGAAGGCAGCAATAGAACAACAACGGAGAGGAAGGGAGGAGGAGTAGGTATGCTGATACATCAAGGAACAAATTGTAGAAGAATAAAATTAACTTGCAAGGAACATGTCTGGGTATCAGGTACAATTGCGGTTAAAAGGATATGGCTAGGAGTATTTTATTTAGGGACAGGGAACAAATACAGGCAAGAAAACAAGGATCTAGTGAAGTGTCTCAATGACGATATAAAGCAGTTTGGAGAAGGTGCCGATATTTGTCTGCTGGGTGACATGAATGGCCACATCGAGGATCTGGATGGATACACAGATTGTAATGGAAGGGTGATGCTAGACTTATGTGAGTGACACAACCTAGTTATAGTAAATAGAGAAACTTAGTGTGAGGGACAAATCACGTGGGAGTTCCGTAACAGACAAACGACCATTGATTACTGCTTAATGTCGCAGGACTTGTATAGCAAGCTCGCAATAATGGAAATAGACGAAGAGGGGAAGTACAGCCTCGGAAGTGATCATAAGCGTATTAGTCTACAGTTGGGAGCCCTGCTCAAAAGAGAAATGCAGGGAAGTCAAAAAGACTACGCAAAATTAAATGACGAACAAATAGCGCAAATAGCGACCGGCATAGAGGAAGCAATAGAGAAACATCCCATGGAACAGTGGGATTTTAATCAGTTAGATCTACTCATTAGTACAAAAATAAAAGAAGTAAAAGGAGTAAACCGCTGGAGAGGAAAGAGGAAGCCACGAAGTTGGTGGAATAAGGAAATTAGGGAGACCATCGAACAACGACGGTTGGCATCTCGGGAACACAGAGAAGAAAAGAGGGCGCAGTTATCTGAAGAGGAAATAGGTCAAAAATGGGAATCTTATCGACAAAATGAAACAAGTGCAGGCGCTCGTCCAGGCTAAAATAAAGCAGTCCTCTGATCGCTGGCTGGCTGGAGTTCGCGATGCAACTAATAAAGGGAGGTCAAGAAAATTCTGGAACCATATAAGCTGGCTGGGTAAAGCTATAAGCACAGAAAGCAGGAACAGATTAACGATGCCGAAGGAAATTGTTTAGAGGGAGGTGACGCTGTGAACTACATTGGTTCAGTTATAGCAGAGTCATTTAGGAAAGACGATAGGGTAATCGCCCCAAATGAGGGAGCAACACAGGATAGCATAATAGAAAACAGCTTAGAACTGACCAATCCTAACTGGAAAAAGGCGGAAGCAAATGTTCCAAAATGCACGTCCGCGGGGATAGACGAAATTCCAATCAAGTTAATTAATGAACTTGGCCCAAGAAGCAAGGAAACGCTGATAAAAGCATTGGAGGCAGTCATAACAAATAAGCAAATTCCGCACAGCTGGAAACAGAGTAAAATGAATTTTATTTATAAAGGGAAAGGTGATAAGAAGAACATAAAATCCTTCCGACCAATTACGATAACATCAGTTATATATAAGCTGCCGATGCAGGCGGTGAAATTACTAGAATAGAAAGAATAGAAAGTAATAGATAATAAATCGAGTAGAAAGTAATAGAATACTTGGAGAACTTCAGAACAGGTTGAGAAGTGGTAGGCGCTTAGGTAGCCTGTTCGTGCTTACCAAGAGCATAGAAAAAGCTAAGGCGGAGAATAGACCTCTGTATTTCGCCTTCCTGAACAGGGAACTCCTGTGGAACATATTAAAAGATGAAGGTCTCGGTCATGAAGTACCTGATTTTCTACAGGAAATATATTAAAACGTGTACTTATTTTTATAGGGCGACCACGTTTCGCCGCCTAACAAATGCTATCGCAAAGCGCGGGACGCCCCTGCATGTATCCGAAGTTTCTGGAAAGTTATCGATGCATCTATCTGCTGTCTGTTGTCGCCGAACCTTATGTTATCTGATTTCATCGCCTGACGCGAATGGTGTAGAACTTTGTGGAAGGCACGCGGGTCCCAACGATTAGTCTCGAACATTCGACGATTGCCGTATAAAAGCCGACGCGCTTGACCCGTTCATCAGATTTTCGACGAGCGCTGACCGTGTTCGCCGTTATCGTTGTGCTATAAGTGTAGCCTGTTTTGTGGGCACAGGTTCGCCCACTAAAAGTTAGTTTTGTTGTTGACAGTATTGCTACTGTGTTCTTCAACGTCACCACCACGTGACAATATCGAGAAAATAATGTTGAAATAACATGGGAAGAAATCAAGAGTACGACAACTGTTGAGGTACACAAAGGATTAAGGCAAGGTTGTCCTCTATCACCGCTGCTGTTCATGCTTTATATGACAAGTATGGAAAGAAGGTTACAACGAAGCAATCTAGGGTATAATCTGTCGTACAGATTAGGCGAAAAGGTTGTTGAGCAACGACTACCGGGTTTAATATATGCGGACGATATTGTACTGTTAGCAGAGAGCCAGGACGATTTGCAAACTCTGGTAAATTACTGTGGAGACGAAAGAGACAGTCAAGGTTTCAGTTTTAGTGCAGCTAAGTCCGGTGGGATGTTTTTCAACGATACAACTGATCAGGAGCTTACAATACAAGGCCATGAAATACCCCGAGTGGCCGAATACAAATATCTCGGGGTATGGATAAACAAAGGGCATAGCAAAAGGGCGAAGAGATGCCGGGATAATGAAACATAAGGCATTGTGGGGTACAACAGGTATGAGGTACTGAGAGGTATTTGGAAGGGAGTAGTGGTGCCGGGGCTTACTTTCGGAAATGCGGTCCTGTGTTTAAGGGCAGAGGTGCAGTCGAGACTAGAAGCAAATCAGAGAGCTTCTAGTCAGACAGAGAGTAAATCAAGATTAGCACTAGGTGTCCACGGGAAAACCACAAACGAAGCAGTACAGGGGGATATGGGCTGGGCATCGTTCGAAGCACGGGAAGCTCAGAGTAAAATCCTATACGAAAAACGCCTGAGGAAATTGGACGATAACAGGCGGGCAGCTAAGGTATTTAAATACCTATACAGAAAGAGCGTTGACTCATAATGGCGGAAAAGAACTGGGAAGCTAACCAGTAAGTATGCCAGACACGAGGACGAAGAAAGACAGAGCATTAAACGACAGGTTAAAAACGCGCAAGGTAAAAATTGGACAAATTCAACGGAAAAGAAGCATAGTGTTGAACTATATCGAGACTGGAAACAGCAGATCAGGAAGGAAGCGTTTTATGATAACTCAAGAGGCAGTGCCTTTCTCTTTGAAGCTAGGTAAGGATATCTTAGAACGCGGAGCTATAAAAAGAAATTTAACGAAGAAGAAGACACATGTACTGTGTGCGGTAAATCTGTAGAAACAATAGAACATGTCATACCAAGATGTGATGGTATCAATCCCGATGTCGATGCGGCCACAGTCACGCTTCCTGAGGCCCTAGGGTTCAGAGATAATAATAGTCATGTAAATAAATATGCGGTGGAAATTGGCAAAAGGCGATTGGAGGATTGGTGGCTCAAAACCAGAGATGTGGCATAAGGTTAAAAGGGTAGGAAGACGTATTTAAAGCAAATCGAGAATTTTAATAACACACAGCACAGGTAAATGAAAGGCAAACTAAAAAGCTGAGCAACTGCCATCGCCCCGTTTCAAAAGGGACGCTTCCATCCATCCATCCTCTCTCGGCAGCGCCCGACCTTCCGTGTCACTTTGCGCGGCCATTCAATAAATACAAACTCGTGTTTCGACTCTTTATGCACTCACACAATGTTTCGCTGTATATAGATTCCGACTCGTTGGACCTGCTGCACTTTTTTCGAGTAAAATATTTCTACGCTAAATCTCTCAGGCGTCTCCGTTGTTGCTGGATCTGTTTGAGTCTGAACTACGCTTTCTTTCTTATATCGAAGTTATCACTAATAACATCAAGTACCACAGCGCATGGTCTCCTTTGAAGATGTTGCCGTCTTCATCCCTTAGCCGTTTGCAAATTTTTACTTTGAGCTCCGAGTGCTCTCACATGGTTCCAGAATATTTTCGGTGCGCTTTTATCTCTTTTGCATATGTCATGCACCTAATGCTCACTGTGTATTTAATTTTCTTTTGCACAAGCTCACTCGCCACCCTTTCTTTTCTCGGTAGTTGGTCCACTCAAGGAGTACGTATTCTTCGTGTGATCACAACTTTTTGGCTTCCCGATGATCCCTAGACACCTGCTTACGCTCTTCTATGGCTTGCTTTGTTTCCTTGTCCCATCACTTGCGTGGATTCCTCGTTACAATCCAACAATATTTTTGCAGCGTCTGTCTTATCTCCTGCTGCATAACGTCTGCCAGTTCCTTATATTCCCAGACTGTTGGAGGAAGCACCTCCATCTTCTCTGTTTATTGCAATCTCTGCTATTTGCTTTTCATTCAATTGTGAATTATGCATTCAGTTCGATGCTATTGGTACCTGTTTTGCGTTAGCATCTCTCCCTGGTTTTAATGTTAAACATTCATGTATGCTACCTATGATATCTTTTCCATGTTCATCCATCGTCATTTGGTCTAGTCGTTCGTAGACCATTTCTGCGACTAAAGCGTATTCGATACATGACTGCCTGTTTCCGCATTGCCATGTTACCTATCCATGACACATTTTTTCCCTGTTAACTACTATAAGGTTCTGTTCATCCCACAGATCCAGCAATAGAGAACCGTTGTAATTAGTATATCCATTCAAATCATTCATGCGCAAATTCAAATCTAATAATACCACCTGGCCCAATTTCTTGAACTCAATAATTAATATCGATTCTAATGCAATCAATCAGTTTATTTTATCAGATAATCATGACCATTTATTGGCATCCTCTTTGAAATGGGGTGGTGTCGGGTAGTCACCAAGCCTGCTTGCGTTATTCATGTATGCTGTACATGTTGTACATGCTATACGCAGCGCATGTCGCTAGTGAGAAACTATCATCTCCTTGACCTGCGGTGTGCGACACTCGAGGAATGTTTATACCCCAGTGGCTGTGCATCTAAACGTGATCAGGCGCATCGCGCCCTACTAACCTTTATAGAACTAACTAACTTAGGTTCACGTTTGTAGCATGAACATTGAACATTCTGTAGTAGCGTGACCTTCAGTGACCGGCCCTACTGTGTGTGATCAGTACTGTGCCCTAACGCTTCTTCCTTCGAAGATGGGAGGTGGTGAGTTCAAACACCTTGTAGTGTGTATCGTGAACCGACTAACGCTGAAACGGCGATTACGTGCAGCTTTACTTGGCGTCTCATCGTGGAGAACACAATTAGCCGCATAGCGAACTAGCCATGGATGTGGTTGATAATTGTGGAGGCTGTTCGACGCGGCGTCACTTTAATTCCGGCTGCAGAGTTCTACTTTAGTCTTTAGATTTGTCCTGTTGCAGTGTCCTGTTGCTCTTCTTTCCTCTTTCCTTTTTCCTCCCCTCCTTCCTATCTTCTATTTCTGTGTTGCTGTCACCTCCCTTCAGAAGAGTAGGCAGGCGTTGTGCCCCTTCCGGTGGCAGTTGCCAGCCTGCTCCTCGCTTTCCCTTTCCTAATACCTGTGTATATGTGTATATGTGTTCGAAAACAAATAATAATGCTTTTCATTCTAGCGTTTTCGTATGCACTTCTCTATCTATGCCTATGCCCGTGACAGATCCGATAGTATCAATCTCTTCCCTGATTTTTACAGCGAAGCTGTATACGGCAAGGGTTCAGTGTATTCTTGTTCTCCGTGAACAAAAACTTTCATCAATGGCTCATACTTCGATAGCATGCAAACACTGCAATCGCTCATAGCCCCGTAAGTCACAGGCTACAAGCACTCAGCAACAGGAAGCGAACAGTGCTTACATTCTTTGGAATCACGCATACAACATACAGAACAGCATGTCGAAAACTGTCATTATCAATTACTCATACCCTCGTAAGGCAGAGGCTACAAGCACTCAGCAAAGTGCAGCTAACAGTGCATACATTTTTTGCTTTGTTCTGAAAACATATATACACTTGACAGGAAAGGGGAAGCGAGAAGTAGGCTGGCAACTGCCACCGGAAGGGGCACAATGTCTGTGTACTCTTCAGAAAGGAGGGGACAGAAACATTGAAACTCTCGCATACAACATGCAGAACAGCATACGTTTCAATGAATAAAGGGAAAATCAGACACCCACCCGTTCGTAGCAATTGCTACAAAGGAAACCCATACGGGTTCCTCGAAAGAAAAGCCTCAGAGTTGAAGGAAAATTCGTCCTGGTCCGGGACTCGAACCCGGGACCACCGCCTTTCCGGGCAGCCGCTCTACCATCGGAGCTCACCAGGCGGCTAGCAGATGGCAGGGCGAAGTCGAATTTGTCGACAACTTGGGTTTCCTTTGTAGCAATTGCTGCGAAAGGGTGGACGTCTGATTTTCCCTTTATTCATTACTTCTCTCCACCTTGCGGGTTTCCGCAGAACTACTACGTCAGCGTACGCTTCAATGAGGAACAACCGAGCCACGTGACCGATCGCGCTCGTGGTGCGAACTCGCACACGTTTCCCGGCTGCCGCTTGGTGGGGCCTCTCGCATATGACATACCTAGCAAGTGATTCCAATGTCGTTGCAGCACTCCTGTGGGCCGCGTTGTGCTGCCAAAATTACAATTACTCCCATTCCTACCATTACTCTAACACAGCACCACTACTCTAAAGCCATAAAGCATTGCATACCACCCTCAGCAGTTGTAGTGGTGGTTTTCAATAGCTTCGCAGGTCCTTCACAGAGTGGAATGGCTCATACTTATTTTTGCCAATATTCTAAGCACGTTTTTTTTATCTCGACTGCCGACCGGTTGACGCTTCGTTCATTTTAAATCCAAGCGCTTCTGGAAGGTGCGCGTTTCCCATGGGTCTCACTGGGAGAATCGCATTCCATTAGGATGTGCTGAGTGTATTCCGAGTTTTTGCTGCAGCATACATATGCCATATCTTGTTGCAAATATTTGCTCCTGTATGTTTTTGTCCTTAGGCAACCAGCTCGAGCCTGAAATAGCAATGACACTTCCCTTCGTGTTATCGTACAGATTTTCCTTTCTAATTTCTGTCTTTTCATTCTTGCAGTTATCCATAGTCTCGTTCGTTTCTATTCTTCGCATCGAATTCGCTGTCTCTGTTTCTATCTACACTTATCAGTTACGCTGTACTTGATTGCCAACTTTCTTGACCTCCATTCTGTGTCCACGCTTTTCAGATGCAGATACTTGTGCACTTTCGCCACCGATTAATTTTGATCTACGCTCCTGAGTCTTTCTTCAAAACTAATTTTGCTCTGCGCTTCTCTGACTTGAAGTGAGGCCCAACCCACGTCACCCTTCACTGCCTCATTTGTGGTTTTGCCGTGGGCTCCAAAAGCCAACCGGCCTACCGATCTTTGGTTAACTTCCAACCCCGACAAGACATCCCATTTTAAGCAAAGAATGGCATTTGCGAACACCACTGCTGGCACCATGGCCTTCACCATGTGCATGAGCGCTTCGATGAACAGCGCACCTAGTGGCTCGCGCTCATACTAGCGTACGCTCGTATTGCTAGGGGGCCTGGAGCGCCCCGAGGGCCTTGACGGCGGCCACCACAGCGTCCTCGAGGTGCTCGACATGTGGTCCCCTGGCTGCAACCGTACAATTTCGTACAGTTACTGCAAGGAACTGCGGAGGTGGTCTCTACGAGAGCTGCAGAAGCAGGGCGGTTCAGTCAGCATGGGAATAACGGGCAGTACATGAATTTGCCTATATAATTTCGTCCTTGTTGCTTTAAACGGCTTTGTGATATTACAATGGGATAAGTCTTCCATCTGCCGGCGCGGGTGTAGCAATTCAGACTCCCCCCTTCCGCGCATGCTTCTTGGCGAGATATGTACACAGGCGGAGAGGCAGTATGTGTAAACATCAGTTTTTTATTTCTTTGTAAAGTCGAGCTAATATGCTAAAGAGAACGACCGCATGGTTCTTAAATTACTGAATAAATAAATAGACGAAAAAAGAACGGAACCGAAATGCACGTTAAACTCTTGGCAGACATTCGTAACGCCCTTCGTCAAAGTGAGAGAAAACACTGGGATACACGAACAGTTCCACAACGAGTTAGCTATTCAAATGCTACAGACTCGTTACAAGCCCTTCGATTGTAAGAACCGCTGGACGATACAAACATTTCCACAATAGGCTAACAATTCAAAAATTACAAACAGATTTTAAACTTTTCGCGTCTCAGAAACACTGGGCAGTACAAACATCTTCACAATAAGCTAACAATATAACATCTAAAGACAGATCATAAACTCTTCGCCCTTCAAAAATGTAAATGAACTACCACACTCGATACAAAACAAAAAGACAAAAACAATACTCAAAGGGCAGAGGATGTAATAACCAAATGGCAGAATGGAGATCTTATGGGCGGAGATAAATTAAGGAAGGCGCGATGACAGCTTGCATAAAGCTGGCGCATTATAATGTGATGAAGTTCACTGTCCTTTTATACAAAGGCTACCGCGCAATCGAAAATGTGCTTCTACGCACATTTGATCCCTGAATAAACGATTTGTTTTGCGGGCGAGCTCTGTATGCCCATCGAGAACTGCCACGCGATTTAGCCGCGCTTGTCCCATTGTCGACCTCAGGCACGTTTTGACGCGACGGAGGCGCGAAAACTATCTCTCAGATGTGCGTGACTGGGAATTCTGACGAATAGTAGAGCAGGGAAGTAAGGAAATGTGGTTTAGAAAATTAAAAATATGATGTTAAGAATTTTGAGACAAAACTAATTTAACACCTCGCGCAAGAGATCCCGCAGCCGCTCGCAGTTATGGCCCGAAGGCGCCTCTACAACGCCCCGAGATGCATTGCGCTGGCTCGCTATGTGAGACACTACGGCGGTGAGCCGCTCAGATATGTTGCCCGTAGAACGTCGACTGCCGCGCCCAGTCTGCTCAGTCTGTGCTGCCGCATGCGCGCCCTGCATGTGCCCTCGGCCCGTCGTGGAGTCTTGTTTCCAAACAGTACCGAGGCCAAGAAGCAGGCATTTTCCAGTAGGTTTGGAACTGGAACAAAATTACGTTTTAATAGTAGAGCAGGGAAGTAAAAAAATATGGTTTAGAAAAATTAAAAATATAATGTTAAGAACTTTGAGACAAAACTAATTTAATATTAAGAAGTGAAGTAATCGAAATAACTGATAATTATAAAAATTCAGCAAGGTACTCATTTTGTCTCTCTGTAAATTGTAAACTGCGAGAAGCGCATCCCTGTGGCTGGATCCCAGTGAAGTCACCGCAAAGGAAAGAATGGTTGGCGAGGTTAGTTGCCGAGATGAATGAGCTTTCTTTGTCTAAATCTCCGTCTTAAAAACACACATCTCCGTCTCTTAAAACACACAGCACAAAACACACTTATCGTCATGGAGACACAAATAATACAACGGAATGCTTGAGGACTTCTTCATAGCCTAGACGACATTATTCTACACAAGCATCATCCAAAGTTGCTGTGTGTTCAAGAGACACATATGGAACCCACACACACAAACGTTCTTCGTCAGTACCTCAAAAGACCGCCACGAGGCGAACGCCTCGTCTGGCGGTGTAGCGATAAGTTGTCAACAAGTCAGTAGCTTGTCGCCCTTCAGACGCCCCTTGAGGCAGTTTCAGTTCGGGCAATTTTTTTAAATAAATTATTCACTGTGCGTTGCATATACATACCCCCAAATTATCACCTCGGGAAAAGTTATTACTATAACCTAATTGATCAGCTCCTACATACTCCTGGGTGATTCGAATGCCCACAACACCAAGTGGGGAGGCTCGCGATGCGACGCGAGAGGTAGATTTATTGAAAATTTTCTTGTAAACTCCAAGGAGCCAACAAGCAGCCAACGTATTGTTACGTAGGAAGACACCGACGAAAAGCTATTTACAAGTATATTTACAAGGCAATACGCCGCAGTTGACCAAGAGGCAACAGCCCGCGCTAGCTTCCAATCGTCGTCTTCGTCTTCTTCCTGCGCGGCTCTTCGTCAGTGGGAATACGACCCCGTAGCATTACCCCCGGCGGCAAAAGCGCCGTCCCGGAGCGACTAAAGGCTGGACTCGGAAGCAGTGTAGTAGCTCTTGAGCCTACTGACGTGCACGACATCACTGGACGCCAGAGTAGATGACGAGGTTGAGCTCAAAGGAGCAATTTCATAAGTCACAGGCGTCACCTGGCGAAGCACGCGGTAGGGCCCTGTGTATCGCGAAAGGAGCTTTTCGGAAAGTCCAACGTGACGACAGGGCGACCACAGGAGCACGAGTGCACCAGGCGAAAACTGTACGTCACGGTGGCGGGCGTTGTACTGACGCTGCTGCGTGGTTTGCGAGTCCGTCAGTCGAGCACGGGCAAGCTGGCGTGCATGATCGGCGAGGGCGATGGCGTCGCGCGCATACTCGCTTGTTGAGGTCGCAGCAGGAGGAAGTACCGTGTCAAGGGGCAAGGTCGGTTCGCGACCGTAGAGTAGATAAAATGGAGAAAATCCGGCGGTGTCGTGCCGGGAAGAATTGTAAGCAAAGGTGACGTAAGGAAGGGAAACGTCCCAGTCGTGGTGGTCCTTCGAAACGTACTTGGACAGCATGTCGGTAAGGGTACGGTTTAAGCGCTCTGTCAGGCCATTGGTTTGAGGATGGTATGAGGTAGTCAGCTTGTGTTGAATAGAGCAGGAACGCACAATGTCGGCGATAACTTTCGAGAGGAAGTTACGACCGCGGTCAGTAAGCAGCTGTCGCGGGGCGCCATGCACTAAGATAATGTCACGCAAGAGAAAGTCCGCGACGTCAGTGGCGCAACTGGTAGGTAGAGCCCGCGTGATAGCGTATCGGGTGGCGTAATCAGTTGCGACGGCTACCCATTTGTTCTCAGAGGATGACGTGGGAAAGGGACCGAGGAGGTCTAATCCAACACGAAAAAACGGTTCCACAGGGACGGCGATCGGCTGGAGATGACCGGAAGGTAGCACCTGAGGCGTTTTCCGACGCTGGCAGGGATCACAGGCAGCAACATAGCGTCGGACGGAGCGAGCAAGACCAGGCCAATAGAAGCGGCGGCGGACGTGGTCGTACGTGCGGGTTACGCCAAGATGTCCTGCAGTGGGTGCGTCATGCATCTGAAAGAGCACAGTCTGTCGTAGATGTTGTGGCACGACAAGAAGATCAGGGCCGTCAGGGAGGAAGCTCCTTCGGTACAGAATGCCGCCCTGGAGGACATATCGGCGAACGGATGCGTCGGTAGGTGCTGTTACGGATTTGCACCGCTGCACCACGATTACGGCTTTGTGGTCCCGTAGCGCTCGTCACCCGTTTCGTGACAGAGCGTTGGTAGCGAAGACTCCGAGCCTGGCGTCGATGAGAATAACCAAAGGGACTTTATACATTATATACAGGTTATCATACAGGACATGAACGGGTCGGCACTGGGGCCGAGAGCTCACACAAACGCGACTGTTCCCGCACGACAACGTCCGGCGAAAACGCGTGACACATCTCACCCCAGTCGGGAGCGACACTGTCTCCCGGTGGGTCGGCGGATCCTGTTTTCGAGGCGGCCTCCTCGCCGCTTTATAATCCCCGAGAACCATTGTCACTCAAACGGCCCAATACAAAGTCAGCACACGACGGTCGTCCGAGGGGTCCAACCAGCGACCGCGCTGGCCACCCGGTTCAAAGTTCGCGCGCGCGCGGTGACCTCCAAGCAAAGGGAGGTGCGGCGCCGGGCTGTCTGGCACACGCTGACACGTCCGAACACGCTGCTCGCCGAGGCTTCTCCCGCAGGACAGCGCTGCCTGACGGCTCAGCATCTTGCCTTTTCAAGGGAGAATTTGGGCGCTCGCAGGATAAATTCTGCATCTTGCAGATTCGGAATCCGGGCTTGTGGTAATGGCACAACAGCATCCCCGCCCTCAGATAAGGCGCCGGGAAGACGAGCTGCCTCCACGTGGCTCGGATGCCAGGCGCGCACGTTCGTCAGGCTCGTCCAAGTTCACGTCCAGTGTCGGGACGCCAGGTAACTTCACGTGCCCAGGTCCGACTCGTCATGACAGGAGCTCTGCTCACCGCGTCGTCGCCAAGGCACCTTGACCAGCTCCGCTCGGGTCGTTCCTAAGACCTTGCTTCTCGCCACTGGTCCCGCTTGGTCGTTCTGCAGCTTGCAAAACCGACCAGCAAAAGGCAACACCCAACACGAACAAGTGCCCTCTGTCTCCCGTCAAACACCAGACAAGGCCATAATCCAAATCAACCTAACTAAATCGCTATCCCCTTTTGCTCCCGCTGCAACAAGAGGCAGGTGTACGATCTAGCACACAAGGCTCAAACAATCAGTTTTCAAATTAACAACACACCAAAATAGAAACAATTAATAATCAGCAATAATAATTACAAATGGAATGGTCCCCTTGAAATCACTTGGACCGAAAACATACCACTGAGGAAGCAAATGAGGTCATTCATTTTTCCCGGCGATATTTTCGCGGAATCCGAAGCTGCTTATATTTGCGACCCTGCTTATCCGTGTAGCGGCGGTACAATAAGCCAGATTCCTTGCCAAATGAAACCCCTTTTTTTTTTCACTCCCCGTTTGATGCTCTTCCTCAGATCGGCTAGTGAACAATCTTCCTGTTGCTCGCGAATCAGACTTTCTCTTTCAACTGCAGCCTGCTCCTGCCGGCTGGCGGAAACCGGAGCGAGTGTGGAGCCCGCGTCGCCTAATTGCGGCGTCGAGTCTATATCGCGGCTAGCACTGCACGCGTCACTCCCACTCACTTCCAGGACCCGCTCGTCTAGGCCAGCCTCCGAGCTCTGCCTCTCCCGTGACTGCTCGCCACTCAAGTTACCGTGATCGGTCCGTGTGCCGCACCGCCTTTCGCTCACCGACGCTAAGTCAAGTTCCCTCGACAGCGGGCGCGCTTTGGATCGCGTGGGGGCCATGTACGCCACGTCGGCAAAGAATGATTTGCCCTGATCCCTCAGCAGCTGCTCCGAGTTATTTGAGAAGAGGTAGGAAAATTGCTCCGGGAGGGCGGCTGACACAGCAGCTTCGGTGTTAAGTTTCCCAAACTCTCCTTCAATGATAACCGTTGCGATCGGTAAACAGACACTCTCCTTCTCGGCCACTTGCCGTATCCTAACGCACTCTCCCGTAAAATCACTCGAGGAGACGAAAGACGGGTGAACAACGTCCATAGTTGCTGCAGAGTCCCGCAGTGCTCGGCACTTCTTGCCGTTTACCTTAATTTCCTGCACATAGGGCTCCAATAGACGTATGTTTTTGTGAGTTTCCTGTATCGTTGCAAAAGCAATTCTCTCTGGGCAGCTTGCAGCGATGTGCCCTTGCTTTTTGCAATTGTAGCAGGTTAACGGTTTCCGTTTTTCAAAAGAACGCGTCATTTCGTTTCGCTGTTTCGGACCATCGTCATCATTCTGAGATGCATTCTGTCCTTCCCTTACAGTTTCTTTGGTAAGGGATTCGTCGTCCCGAAACTCGCGACGCGTGATTTGCTTCCGTTCGTCGGGCTTCCCGGAAAACCAATCTCTCCTATCAGCTTTTTCTACGCGCACTGCCTTGCTGTGCAAGCTGCGGCGTGTGTAATACTCTTCCGCTAACTCTGCTGCCTTGTTTAGCTTAACATCCTTTAGCCTATCTTGCAGCCAGAGCCGGACATCCTCATCAATGCAACGGTAGAACTGCTCCAACGCGATGCATTCGACAATTTTGTCGCGGTCGTCGTAAACCTCTTCGCCCTTCAGCCATTCCACCAAGTCGGCTTTTAGACGAAACGCGAAGTCAACATTCGACTCCTTACCCTTTTTTGCATACCGGAACCTCTGCCGGAAAGCTTCGGGCGACAATTTGTACTTCCGCAGTAGCGCTTCCTTCACATCACTGTAGCTCTCAAACGCCTCTTTCGATAAGCAAGTTATTACGTCTGATGCCTCCCCAGGAAGCAAGCTAGGCTAACAGATTCTGTGCCCAAAGGGATCGCTCAATGCTATTCCGTTCACACACGTGCTCAAATTTCACGAGGTATTTGGCCATATCCTCTCCGACGACAAAGGGTGGAAGTTGATCGCGTATTCTTGGAACGTTAGAAGTGAGACTAGGCGCCGGCGAGTTATTTCGGATCTCCAACTCTTTCATTTTAAGCTCGTGCTCACGTCGCTCCCTCTCTCTCCTTTCCTCCTTTTCCTCCTCGCGAAGTTCCTTTTCTCTCCTTTCCTGCTCGCAACGTTCCTTCTCCTCCCTTTCCCGACGTTCATTTTCTTTCCTTTCCTGCTCGCAACGTTCCTTCTCCTCCCTTTCCCGACGTTCATTGATATCCGCCCAGGCCTCAGCGGCTTCCTCAGCCGTTATGTCCCCAGTCCTCATGACCTCAAGGATCGCATTCTTTCTTTTGGTTGAGCCCAACTCAATGCCCAACTCCTCACAAATTTCGAGAAGTTCCTTCACCTTGTACTTCTCCATCGTTCACACTGTCCTCCTGCTGTTTACCCTTTTTGAATATACCTGCCGTACGCTACTATAACACTACTAGTAAGACATATGCAAGTATTTCACACACTGCCCTGTTTACCCCCTCAGCATCCCCTGGTTTTCAAAACACTCTTACTAGGCTTGAAACACACAAGGTTATCACAATGCAACACCAAATCCTTCCCTAAGCTACTATAACCTGTGTCAGAGAAAGTCTGGTGTTTGAGGTAAACTTCAGGCACTCACCGCGCCGAGGTAGCTGATGCCGGTCAATCCCGTAGCTGCCATCCAGTGTTACGGATTTGCACCGCTGCACCACGATTACGGCTTTGTGGTCCCGTAGCGCTCGTCACCCGTTTCGTGACAGAGCGTTGGTAGCGAAGACTCCGAGCCTGGCCTCGATGAGAATAACCAAAGGGACTTTATACATTATATACAGGTTATCATACAGGACATGAACGGGTCGGCACTGGGGCCGAGAGCTCACACAAACGCGACTGTTCCCGCACGACAACGTCCGGCGAAAACGCGTGACACATCTCACCCCAGTCGGGAGCGACACTGTCTCCCGGTGGGTCGGCGGATCCTGTTTTCGAGGCGGCCTCCTCGCCGCTTTATAATCCCCGAGAACCATTGTCACTCAAACGGCCCAATACAAAGTCAGCACACGACGGTCGTCCGAGGGGTCCAACCAGCGACCGCGCTGGCCACCCGGTTCAAAGTTCGCGCGCGCGCGGTGACCTCCAAGCAAAGGGAGGTGCGGCGCCGGGCTGTCTGGCACACGCTGACACGTCCGAACACGCTGCTCGCCGAGGCTTCTCCCGCAGGACAGCGCTGCCTGACGGCTCAGCATCTTGCCTTTTCAAGGGAGAATTTGGGCGCTCGCAGGATAAATTCTGCATCTTGCAGATTCGGAATCCGGGCTTGTGGTAATGGCACAACAGTGCAGAGCGCAGACGCTCGATGAGTACTCGCAGCGATAGGTCTCGGTACTGCTCATCGGCGATGTTAGCGAAGGCAGACACAGAGAAAATGCCGTCGGCGGTACTACTGTCGGCGTCGTCAGGCTCGTCTACCGGGTAGCGAGACAGGCAGTCAGCGTCCTTGTGTAGTCGGCCAGATTTGTAGGTGACAGAGAACGAATATTCTTGGAGGCGTAAGGCCCAGCGACCAAGTCATCCTGAAGGGTCTTTCAATGAGCATAACCAACACAGCGCGTGATGGTCTGTGATAACGGAAAAGGGTCGGCCATATAAGTATGGGCGGAACTTCGCAACCGCCCAAACTAGGGCCAGACACTCACGCTCAGTGATGGAATAGTTGCGCTCCGCGGGCGAGAGGAGCCTGCTGGCGTAAGCGATAACACGGTCGTGGCCACGCTGGCGTTGTGCCAGTACTGCGCCAATTCCGTGACCGCTGGCATCAGTACGGACTTCGGTAGGCGCAGAAGGATCGAAGTGGGCCAGAACGGGGGGCGTTGTGAGAAGATCGATGAGAAGCGAGAATGCAGAGGCCTCGTTATCGCCCCACTGGAAAGGGGCGTCTTTTTTCAAAAGCTCGGTTAGTGGTCGTGCTATGGCCGCGAAATTTTGGACGAAACGGCGGAAGTACGAGCAAAGGCCGATGAAGCTGCGCACATCCTTGACACACGTCGGAACAGGGAAGTGCGTAACAGCATGGATCTTGCCTGGGTCCGGTTGCACTCCGTTCGCGTCAACGAGATGTCCAAGGACAGTAATCTGGCGACGGCCGAATTGGCACTTCGATGCGTTGAGTTGCAGACCGGCTCGCCGAAAAACGTCCAGGACTGCTGAGAGGCGCTCGAGGTGCGTAGCGAATGTAGGGGAGAATACTATAACGTCGTCCAAGTAGCACAGGCATGTGGACCATTTGAAACCGTGAAGAAGGGAGTCCATCATGCGTTCAAAAGTGGCAGGAGCATTACATAGGCCGAACGGCATCACCTTGAATTGATAAAGACCGTCGGGTGTTACAAAGGCAGTCTTCTCGCGGTCGAGATCGTCCACGGCAATCTGCCAATAGCCGGAGCGAAGGTCAATAGAGGAGAAATAGCGAGCACCGTGGAGGCAGTCAAGGGCGTCATCAATCCGAGGTAGGGGATACACGTCCTTTTTGGTAACCCTGTTAAGGTGCCGATAATCCACGCAAAAGCGCCATGAGCCATCCTTCTTTTTTACCAGCACAACCGGTGACGCCCATGGACTACATGACGGTTCAATAATGTTCTTGGCAAGCATTTTGCGAACTTCGGTGTGAATCACTTGACGCTCAGCCGGTGATACTCGAGACGGGCGGCGATGAATAGGAGGGGCATCTCCGGTATTAATGCGATGTTTAACAGCTGTTGTTTGGGCCAAAGGACGATCGTTGAAGTCAAACATATCTTGGTAGGAAATGAGAACGTGGTAGAGCGCACGAGCGTGCTCGGACGGCATGTCGGGTGCAATCATTTTCTGTAAGTTGGCGATGGTACAAGTCGCCGACTGCGATGGTAGAGGAGGATCGGTTGAATTGTCGTCTATTGAAATTGATGCTACAGAGTGATCCTCGAATGAGCAAAGTTGGGCCAGAGACATCCCGCGTGGCAGCACTTGTGTCGTCAAGGCAAAATTGACCACTGGCAGGCAGACGCAATTCGCCGTAATAGATAAAATAGTATGAGGTAGTGTGATCCCGTGTGTAAGGAGGACGTCTTGCATAGGAGCCGCGATGTAGTGACCGTCGGGCACTGGCGGGGATGACACGAAGTCAACGTAAGTCAGTGCCGAAGGTGGCAAGCGAACGAAGTCGACGGAACTGAGGCGAGGAAGGTGGTCTTCAGCGGGATCCAGAACAGGCAGGTCGAGGCGGAGAGTACTGGCGGAGCAATCGATGAGAGCAGAATGTGCGGAGAGGAAGTCGAGGCCGAGGATGATGTCGTGGGGACAGTGAGCGATGACTGTGAATAGCACGGTAGTGGAGCGATCGGCGAAGGAGACGCGGGCGGCACACATACCAATTACGGGGGCTGTTCCGCCATCGGCGACACGGACAACAGGCGTCGTGGCGGGCGTGATTATTTTCCTCAGCCGGTTACGAAGATCCGCGCTCATTACCGACAAATGCGCCCCAGTGTCTATGAGAGCTGACACAGGAACACCGTCGACTTGCACGTCAAGAAGGTTCAGATGGGTGGGCAACGTCAGGAGAGGATTTGGCGGCGTAGGGAGCAATGCAGCGTCACCTCGAGGCGCTGCATCGTCTAGTTTTCCGGCTGGGAGCGGCGTCCGAAGGGAGTCGGCGAATAGGAACGACGGGGCTGGGGAGAGCGAGATTGTCGTCGTTGGGGCGAAGGCGAACGAGAATAGGGTCGGTTCGGCGCAGGAGAATCGGTGGCGGCATTATCTGAGCGGGCAGCATAGGGACGAGAAAGGCCACCTGGGGGGCGAGAGTAGGCAGTATATGTAGACTGGTTCAGGGAACTCCAGCGACTGCGGCAGTGCCGAGAAATGTGCCCAATTCGATGGCAGTGAAAACAAATTGGCTTGTCGTCTGCAGTGCGCCATTCAGAGGGGTTGCGGAAACGTGGAGGGTAAGAAGGTTCGGGACGGGGTGGAATCGAAGATGCCGGGTGGGGATCAGGGCGATGGGCCGAGCAGATGGTGTGAATACCCATGTTGGCGAACTCCTGGCGGACAACTGCCTGGATCAGGGAAACAGTGACTGCAGGTGCATTGGAGGGGCTGGAGTCGAACGCAGCCGGATAGGCGGCCTCGATCTCACGCCGGACAATCCTGGTAACATCGCCAGTGTTGTTAGGACGAGGAGCGTCAGCACAGGAAGATGTCGCTGGGGTGGTGGAGGTGGACGTTCCCTGTACCTCGTCACGGAGCTTCGCAGTGGACGGTCCGTCGAGCCTACCTTCATGGCTCCCGGCGACGCCAACCCGACTCCACCGGCTCCGACACCTGCTGCCACTTCGACGACCTACATCACCCTCTCCGCTCCCCGTGATCCTGGCGTCTTCTCGGCAAAAGATGGGGAAGACGTCGAGGACTGGATCAGCCTTTACGAACACGTCAGCCGCAATAACCGGTGGGACCCAACTATCATGCTCGCCAACGTCGTCTTTTACCTCGGTGGCACACCTCGAGTTTGGTATCGGACGCACGAAGATGAGCTGACCAGTTGGGATTCGCTTAAGCAAAAGCTTCGAGACTTGTTCGGCAACCCCTACGGTCACCCAACTTGCCGCGCAAAAGGCGCTTTCCGGTCGTGTGCAGACGTCAACGGAGCCCTACGTCACGTACATTCAGGACGTCTTGGCTCTATGCCGCAAAGTTGACGCACACATGACTGAGTCCGACAAGGTCTCCCACATCCTCAAAGGCATTGCCGATGACGCCTTCAACTTGCTCGTGTTTAACAACGTCGCGACGGTGGATGCAATTATAAAAGAGTGCCGCCGCCTGGAATTCGCTAAAAGCTGACGTATCGACCAACAGTTTGCCCGTCTACCCAGCACCTCCACCAAATATGTTACGTAGGAAGACACCGACGAAAAGCTATTTACAAGTATATTTACAAGGCAATACGCCGCAGTTGACCAAGAGGCAACAGCCCGCGCTAGCTTCCAATCGTCGTCTTCGTCTTCTTCCTGCGCGGCTCTTCGTCAGTGGGAATACGACCCCGTAGCAGTATTATAATATTCCACATAATTCATATTCGTCAATAGATCGATCGATTGGCTCTGCTTCAAATTTCCCCGACTTGCAATGACATGCAACCAAAAAATCCTATGGAAGTGACCATTTCCCTGTAATGTTAAATTTAATACATAAACATGAATGCCCTCCACACGCTCCCCGATGGAAACTAGCCTCCGCCGTATGGAATCATTTTAAGGAATGCACAAACTTATCACATCTTATCACTGATTTTAGCATAGATGAAGCAGTAGCACATTTTACTTGTTTTATACTCGATGCAGCTGAAGAGTTCATTCCACAAACACAAGGTCTGTCATGTAAAAGAGTGGAATGAGCACTGCAGACTGGCACGAAGTAAACAAAACAAAGCATGGGGTTTGCTGCGTCGCTCCCCGACTGCAGAAATTATCATGGAATTTAAACTGATAAAATCACAGGGAAGGCGCACGCGGAGACAGGCAAGGAGCGCTAGCAGGGAGAGCTTCCTCTCAGGCATCATATCCTACACTCAAGAGTCTAAAGTATAGAATGGCCTACGAAAGCTAAAGGGGCAGCAAATCCCCTCATCGCCCTTAATTGACGACCAAGGGACTACCTTGGAAGACCAGGCCAACGCTCTGGGCGAACAGTTCGGGCATGTATCAAACTCCACGCATTACACAAAATCATTCCTCGAATATAAAGAATTAGCTGATCTTAAGGCACTGGATCGTAAATGCCGTCCGGATTAACCATACAATCGTACTTTTAATATTGCCGAGCTTAAAGCTGCCTTGAGCACTTGTAGAAGCTCTGCATCGGGAGCTGATAGAATCATGTATTACATGATTGAAAACCTACACAACGACACACGGATGACACTTCTGTCACTTTTCAACTCTATCTGGGCTGGCGGATACCTCCCATTCTCATGGAAGGAAGATATTGTTATTCCCGTCTTGAAGCTGGGTGAAGACCCTTCCTTGGCGCCAAGTTATCGCCCGATAGCTCTTACAAGTTGCATGTGTAAGCTATTTGAAAAAAAAATATTAATCGTCGACTCATACATTTCCTTGAACTGAACAATATGCTTGATCCCTATCAGTGTAGCTTCAGAGAAGGGCGGTCCACGACTGATCATCTTGTGCGCATTGAAGGAAATATCCGTGATGCATTTGTACATAAAGGCACAGTTCTTTTTATCGATATTCCTCGATATGGAAAAGGCCTATGACACAATGTGGTGATACAGGATCTTGCGAGACTTGCCGATAATGGGCATTCATGGAAATATGTTAAACATACTGGACAGCTGTTTTTCCAAACGTGCCTTCCGCGTGAAAATCGACAATGTATTGTCGCGACCTTTTATGCAGCAAACTGGTGTACCCAAAGGAGGTGTGCTTAGCTGCACGCTCTTTATCGTGAAGATGAACACGCTTCGTGCTTCACTACCGCCAGCCATTTCTTATTCCGTTTACGTAGACGACATACAAATACGTTTCAAATCCTGCAACCTTGCAGTGTGTGAGAGGCAAGTATAACACGACCTGAGCAAAGTGTCCAAATGGACAGACGAAAACGGATTTAAAGTGAACCCCAACAAAAGTTCCTGTGTGCTTTTCGCAAGAAACAAAAGGCTCATTGCAGATCCCAATATCGAAATGTATGGGCAACAAATACATGTGAACAAAGAGCAAAAGTTCTTAGGCATTATACTTGACTCTAAACTAACTTTTATTCAACGCATAAAGTATCTCAAGGTGAAATGCCTGAAAACAATGAACTTACTGAAAATTTTATCCCACACAACATGTGGCAGCGACTGGAAGTGTTTAAGAAATCTTTACAAGAGCCTGATTCGATCACGATTGGACTATAGTGCCGTGATCTATTATTCTGCGGCCCCGAGCGCGCTAACGATGCTACATCCCGTCCACCATCTAGGTATCCGACTGGCCACTGGTGCTTTCAGAACAAGTCCCATAGAAAGTTTATACGTAGAATCAAATGAGTGGTCACTCCACCTGCAGAGAGCATACATCAGCCTAACATATTTTCTGAAAGCTCACTCTAATCATCAACACCCGTGTTCTAATACCCTTAACGATATGACATGCGCTACACTCTTTCGTAATCGTCCCTCTGTAAGACAGCCCTTTTCACTGCGTGTGAGGGAGCTTAGCATTGAAATGGATGTCCCACTTCTGAAACATCGCTTAATGCCTCCAGCTAAACTACTACCGCCTTGGGATTGGCAGCTAATACCGCAATGTGATATATCTTTTCTACAATTTACAAAGCACGCTCCGGAGATCGAAATTCGAATGCATTTCCGGGAACTCCAGTACAATCACTCCTGCACGGAGTTCTACACAGACGCATTGAAGTCACGCGAGGGGGTGTCCTATGCAGCCGTAGGTCCATCCTTCTCGGAATCCGATGTACTGCATCCGGAAACAAGTATCTTTACGGCTGAGGCCTACGCACTATTGTCGGCTGTGAAGCATATATAAGGAAATCAAAATTCCAAATCAGTTATATATACAGACTCCCTAAGTGTCGTGAAGGCCTTGATGTCATTCTGTAAGCACAAAAATCCAGTACTTAATGAACTCTATTCTGTCCTGTGGAAAGTGTATATATCTAACCAGCATGTTATTATATGCAGGGTGCCGGCCATAGGGGCATCGAGGGTAACGTTTTGGCAGACCAGATGGCCACGTCAATTGCATCGCATGCTGTTAATCTTACCTCTGCAGTTTGTGTCACAGATCTGAGGCCTTTCTTACGAAGGAAACTGCGAAATCACTGGCAACGCTTGTGGGACATAAAAACAAATAATAAGCTGCACGTAATAAAGCCACAATTAGGTTTCTGGCCCTCTACAACAAAATTGCGCCGAACAGTTGTCTTATTCTGTCGTCTCAGAATAGGGCACACATTTGGCACCCATAATTTTTTAGTCACTGGAAATGAACCTCCAACCTGTGGTAGATGCGGGGAGAGGCTGACCGCCCTCCACGTCCTCCTGGAGTGTCGGGAAGCCGAATCTGAGAGAAACATTTTTCCCTAACCTACCGGCAGCACTTCATCCTATAATGTTCCTCGGCCCAGAACCGATCTTTGATACCAACACAGTCCTAGGTATCCTGAAAGATGTTGTGTTACATGCTATTAGCCCTATACACTTGTAGCGCTTCCTCTCTTCAGAGGATGCCGCAGTGATAGTTGTTTCGTAGAGCACATGTCTCTAGGCCCTTCCTTGCGTTTCAAGGGCTCTGGTGAGGCAATAGAGCTACAGCGAATTTCAGCATCTGACATATTTTGTATACCGTGTCATTATTTCGCAATGCATCTTAATGCTCAAAGTAACCGTCATTTGTCATTGCCATCATCTTACTACACATGGATTTTACTCACTTTATAGCGACTATGTTTAAGGCCCCTTTACAGCCACGTCACATCAACTTCATAGAAGTCGTAACTCCGCTGTAAACTCTTTAACACTGGCGTGGCGCTCTTTGGCCATGCCTGGCCCTTGCGCCACTAAACACCACACATTCATTCATTCATTCACTCAATGTGCAGCGGCTCTTTGAATTTCGCTACGTATCCTTCAAAAGTTATGTGCGATGGCAAGTGGTTCCATTCGACGATAGTGAATAGTATGAATGAACTTGAAAAACGATGAGAGCGACATATTGGTCGTTTCACATTTGCACTGGTACTCATGACAAAAACAATACTGCAGGGGACTGAAGGAAATCGTCAAGAAATAATTTAATGATGATAATGTTTATGAATAAGCGAAATCTGTTGAAGTAGAGGGTGCGCTGTCAGAATCAGCACTAACACCAGCACGGTCTATTGACTGGTAACGCTCCTCCGAAGTCGACGTGGAGCTATTGTGCGCATCACAAACAGCGGCTTCAATGTTACTGCGCTCGCGCACCATTTCTTCGTGGCCTGTTGCAGTGTTAACTTCATTTGCAATCCTTCGTCTCTTGTTACATAAGGTCAACACCACAAAGGCTTCTTTTTCCCTAGCTGAACTCATGCTAATGCAGGGCGAATACAGCAGCAATTGACACGACGAGTGCCGCTTGATAAATGGAGAATTCTCCCGCCAAGAACGGCGCCGTCGAAAACCCAGTACGCTAACTGAACAGATACGACCAGTCTTGCGAAAACGTTTTCGAAACGTATTCACCCCTCGTTTTTAAGCTATCCTGCTTGCGACGTTTTTAATGCGTCGAGTGTGTTCAAAAATTTGTTTGAGACGTTGAATCCATTAATACGACGTTTTGAAGACTGTGTACTAACTGGGCTGAGTGGTCCGGAATGTACCGTGAGCCACGCAGTTGCTGTCTTGGCTAGTAAATTTAACGAAAAGCCTCTGCGTTAAACTTAGGCAACACGTTAAAAAAAACACGTTGCTGACGAAGTCTTTTTATCAGCGTCGACCCTCACTTGCTGGTGGTGGCAGCCATGTGCCTGACTTCACGCACTCATTTAAGGCGCAGTAACACTCGGCCGATACGAGACCAACGAAATGCTCACGCGATCGATTGACCGACCATTCAGCACAGTGCGTCGCTGAGACCATTTTATCATACCACGCCGACATTTATGCAAACGACGAGCGCAAGTTGTCGTAAAATCAGCGTGCCGATTACTGCTCGACCGAACCCCACGCAATTGGGCTTCGAAATGACAGCACAATAGCCGCAGCACCTTCGCTTGCATATATAAGTAATCGCACTCAAAGCGAGTCAGAACACGCCTACGTAGTTAAAATGCACAAGCTTCAACCCTAACAAGCCGTACACATGAAGTTTGAGCCAATGTTGATCCTGTTCAGCTAAAGATAGGCCTGGCGCCATCAAGTTCGTGCATCCGCTGCCAGCGGACCTGAACTAAACGTACAGTGGGAGCCACTGTGCTAAACGTAAACAGTTAGGATGAAGGAAACAGCTCATGTAGTTCAGTTTAGGCTTTACTGATTTGAAAACACTTCACATGGCGCCTACACAATAAGCAATAAGCGACATAGCGCTAGCTGTGCCAACATCTGTACATCACCGTTCATGTGAGGTGCCGGTGACGCTACCACTGAGCCACGAGTACGATGCTTCAAAGCGGTACAAAAACGCCTCTAATGAATGCGGTGTTGCCTTAGAAACGAGCTGTTTCTAAGGCTCAGGCGTGCGTCGCTTGCTCAGACGCACATTTCGTTGCCGCGCCGAACGCTGCGTTGCTCGACGCTCACCGCGTCCAATGCGGGGCGCGTAGTCGCTGCGCCGTAGCCCATTGTCTTACACCTCTTGGCGGGTCGACGGGAACGCTATCGCGCTCCACTCTTGAAGGCGAAGCAGAGTAACGCATGAGTTGTTTCTTCGTCTAGTCGAACCAAATATAGCCAAGCAACAGCAGTTCACCAGACTAAACAGTGGTTCAACAACTAAAATCAAGGCTAGTATGCTTCGCATCCTGGGCTTAACCTTAGCTACGCCACAGCCATTTTATTAACATTTATTTCATATCAGTGATGCACCTTTTCCCCAATATCTGAAGCTAACAACGATCTGTCGCTGTAGATTTTGATGTGATAATGTGAACCGCTTTGCTAAATCCGACACGGAAGGCGGCGCTTGAAGACTTCTTGAATATGCGAAATGTATTAATAATGTGTTAAAAAATACAAAAAGCGAGGTGCAATTGCAGAAATGAGCGATAACAAACTCCGAGGCAGCTTCATCGGCAGGCGCAACTCGGCGTGCCTTTATCGGCTGCACTGTTAATACAACAGCACACTCAGGCCTGCTCACCCAGCGGTCGGTGAGTGCTACATGGCTTCCAGGAACAACATGCTGCCCCGGAGAAGCCATTAATAATTATTTGCGATCCACGAAACATAAAGGGACGCGCACTGAAAAAATTGGAGGGCGCTTAAGCTTCGCCTTCAAGAGTGGAACGCGATAGCATTATCGCACCCCGTTCGCACCGCCCACTCATGCGCTCGGCATTCTCTTGAGTCACACAAAGACGAAACGTGCGCCTGAGCAAGCGCAACGAACCAAAGAACTCGGTGTCTCGGAGGGAGAAATGATCTACGCGAGCCAAACGTCGTGATCGGCACGGACAGCTGGGCCGCGACGCGCCATGAAGGCGGACGCGATCATGGGGCTGACGCCTCGATGGGATCGTCCTCTATCTCTCTGGGGAGCACCACGCAGACGCATGTCTCCTTGCTAGCAGCACGGCACACATCGGAGGGGACGCTTTCCCACCAGACGCGCTACGGCGCAGCGATCACGTCAGAGGCGACCCACATCGGACGCTGCACCTAGGAATCGCGCTGTGAGCGGAAAGAGGAGCCGCGTCGCCTAAACACAGGGTTCGAGTGACGCACGCTGGAAGTTGGAAGGGGAGAGAGCGAGAACACCTGTCGGGGCAGCGCCGTACATTGCGAGGAGGGAGTCTTCTGTGTTTGCCGCGAGATGGTTCTACGTGTGCGGCAAGCGCAGAAGAAATGTAGCGGAAACGTACTTTGCTACGCGTTTAACTGCGACTTCTGTAATTTACATGCTCATAATTACCGATATAATTTCTACTGCAGCATAACACACTGCGGCACGTTTCTAAGGCAACACCGCATTCACTAGAGGCGCTTTTGTGACATTTTAAACCATCGAACTCACGGCTGAGTGGTAGCGTCTCCGTCTCACATTCCGGAGACCCTGGTTCAATTCCCACCCAGCCCATCTCGCAAGTTGTTTTTGTTTATGGATTGCCTTCCGCCATATTTCGCTCACTGCCAACGCCGCCGACTCCGACGACACCGGCTTTTCTGCGACACGAGCTCCTTAACGCTATCGCGTTAATACGGGGCGCAAGTCTGTAAGAAACCAGAAACTATAGATCATGTATTTCTAGATTGCTCCATGGGTGGGTGCCTTCTTTTGGGATGTACTTCAGAGGACTATCAAAAAAGACTTTCCTTTAGATCCACAGGGAATTAGATATTTACCTATAGAAAACGATGATGGACTGCCGTTTGACGTTATTATGCTAGTTGGCCTTCACTGTCTATGGCGCGCCCGTATGGCAGGGTATCACTTCGATCCAGATGCTCGGCCTGCACGAATGCTTTTCGAGAATGCATGCCGAGATTTGAAGAAATTCAGAAAGCACAAGATTGTGTACCTGCTTGGCTGTCAAGGGTGGAACCCTTACAGCCCTGTAAGGCTGACACTTGGTGCTGAAAACTGCTAATTTACCTTGTTTTCTCAAATGTCATTTGTTGTTTCATATAGTAGTACACAACAGGCAACAAATATAAAAAATATCATGGCTGAGTGCTAGCGTCTCTGTCTCACACTCCGGAGACCCTGGTTCGAGTCCCAGCCAGCCCATCTTGCAAGTTGCTTTTATTTATGAATTGCCTTCCGCCATTTTCGCTCACAGCCAACGCCGACGACGCCGACGACAACGGCTTTTCTGCGACACGAGCTCCTTAGCGCTGTCGCGTTAATACGGGCGCAGGTCCACAAGTCAAGCAACAAAAGCCCCGACACCCTTCCAAAATGTTTCCAGCGGCAGAGGGCAGCACAGGAAAATGAGGGGAAAAAAAGAAAAAATAGAAAGAACCTTGGAGTTTAACACGTACCGGAGTGCCACTGGCACGATCTCGGAGGCCATGCTAAGAAATTTCGATGGCTTGCCGCTGGATGTCCAGAGGGAAGTACAAGAGATGTACCGGCTACAGTATGTGGCGGGCCGTACAGTTTGTAGATACTTTGCTCATTAACGTCTACGGTCATCGTCACATTGGTTCTACCAGAATTCTTATATGTACGACGTGCCTAACGCACCAAGCGTCTCCTGGTACTGGCCTGCAGGAGCGAAATTCATAAAGGTGTTTTGTCCGTGAGCTAATGGTTTGAGTAGTGGTCTTCAGTGCTGGGGAAACCGGGTTCAAAACCAACCATGGGAAACAATTTATGTATGTAAATGTGTATGAAGATCACCCTCATGGTCACATAAAGGGCCAGGCAGAAACATACATGCAGAGTGGGGAAGAGCCAACGAAAGCTATCGCCTAAAAGAACTAAAACTACAAGGGAAAAATCGGCGCGTTCGGAAACTCAAGACGTCTTCCCCAAACGCCGCAAGGTCGACAAATTTCATGCAAGATAGTTGTGATAAAGCCATTCGGATGCTTGGTCTAGCCGCAACATAAAGAAAATTAGTTCTGTATTGCAGTATGTAATTTTTCAAAGGCAGCAAAACAGTGCCCGTACTTGTTCATTTTACATGTAAGTAACGCTGTTCTGTGCTTGTTGTCATTATTTTGTAAAAAAGACTGGACGAAGTACTTATATTTTCCATCGTTAAAGGGTTATGGCGGCTATACAGTAAAAGCTCGTTAATTCGAATTCCGCGGGGATGCTACGAAAATTCGAATTATACAGAATTCGAGCTAATGAAAGTCAGAAAAAAATTGCTCCGTTAGGGCGCATGTATAGACGAGAAAAGCATGGCCAGGCGGCGCTACTGCGCCTCCTGACAGCGCCCCCAATGTGGAACCGTCAAGCCGCGCGGTCGCGCCGTGGCGCAGTCTCCGCTTTGTTTACATTGTTTCGTCCGCGCTTTTCTTCGCTGCTCGCGCTCACGGCGCTCCGTTTTCGACGGCGGCAGATCGCCTGCTTGCGCAACAGCGATGCAAAGATTACCGTGCGGTTTCAAGAAGGCTGCCGACGCTGACAGCGTTTTTCGTGGCGGTAACCTCACGAAAGGGGATCGTCTGCTTCCGCACGTGTACGGCGTTGAACAAATTGTGGACGGTGATGTGACAGTGAAAGCCAAGTGCGTGTCACAGGTGTCCGACAAGATCGTATACGACGTCGAGTTAGAGGTACGCACCATGTTAAGAAATTTAGCCACTTTTATTTCAATTACAACATAAGTCACACTGGCAGCAGGAACTTCTGTTGTCATACTACTCGATGACTGCAGATCCATTTGGCTGCTTCTTGACGGTTCCTCACGGCGCTTCCTCACGGCGCTTTCCTCCTCGATTCTCCTTGCCCGCCGGCTGCGCACGGCGCGCTTTTCCTCCTGGGCTCCCGCGGACGGGCCGCAGGATTTTATGGAGGCGTGTTATTTTGGGCCAGTTGCGCGCCCCAGTGGGGTTGAAAATTTTGAGAAATGCTAATAACAGCATCGATAATGCTGGAGGCAAACGTTTATGTGGAGGTTGTTTTTTTCTTAAAGCCGTATGAACGGGGTATACCGTTGTAAAGGGAGCTTTGAGGCGAGTTCTGTACTCCAGACAATTTTTCTGCCACATGAACAGATGCTTTACTTCGTGCGTCTGACCTAGTATTGCTTGTGACACATCCCTTTGTGCGTGGCTTATTAAGCGAAAGCCTTACAACTCTGTTTCAAGGTCCCATTGTGTGCTACAGAAAATATCACGTGACCGAAGGAAGGCGGGAAGCGAACCAAAGCATGCGCAGCCGCGTATAAGAGATGATTAATGATAAGCAAAGTAATGATTGATTAGTGATTGGATTAAGATGAATTCGGGCGTCTTAAGGAGGATTAAGGTGGATTAAAGTCGATGGAGGTGCATTAGGGTGAATGAAGGTGAAGTAAGGTGCATAAAGGACTAGGTTAGATTAAGGTCGATGAAGGTGCGTTGAGGTGCATTAAGGACAGTTATAGTGAATTAGAGTGGATTAAAGCGCATGAAGAAGGATAAGGGTGGATTAAGGAAGATTAAGGTGCATTAAGGAGGATTATGGTGGGCTAGGGTGAACTAACTTGAATGGAGGATTAGGGTGAATTAAGGAGCATTAAGGACGATTATAGTGGATTAGGATGGAATAAAGTGAATGAGGAAGCATTAGGGTTGATTAAGGAGGTTAGAGTAGATTAAGGCCGATGAAGGTGAATTAGGGTGCATTAAGGAGGACTTTCGTGGATTATGGTGAATTATGGAGAATGAAGGATTAAGGTCGATGAATGTGGATTCTTTGGATTAATGTGCATTAGGAGGATTATGGTAAACTAATCGGTCTTAATACTCAATGAACCCTAATTCACCTTAGTCCACTCTAATCCACCTTAATGCTCCTTCATCCACCTTAATACTCCCAATCCACCTTAATACAACTTAATCAACCTACATCGCCTCTAACGCACTTAGCCTATTAGTCTACCCTATACGATCCTAATGCTCCTTTATCAACCCTAATCAATTATAATCTGCCTTAATCCTCATTCGTCTACCTTAATCCTTATTCATGCATCTTAATCCAACGTAATCCTGCTTAATACTCCCAATCTACATTAATACACCCTAATCCCCCTCTATCAAACCTAATCCAGCTCCATGGGCCCTAATCTACCCTAATCCTACCTCATCGGTCTTAATCCTCCTGTATCAACCATAATTCACCTTATTCTACCTTTACCCACCTTAATCCTCCCTAATCCTTGTTCATGTGCCCTAATCCACCCTAATAGTTCTTAATGCCCTTTCATGAATCCTTCACCTTTATCCACCATAATCCGCCTTAATCCTCCTCCGCCCACCTTAATCTTTATCCATGCATCTTAATCCTTCTTAACACACTCTAATCCACCTTAATCTTTAATACACTCTAACCAACCTTAATCCTCCCTAATCCACCTCATGTCAATCACTAATGATTCATTAATTACCTTGGGTAATCATACTCTTATACAGGGGTGGACATGCTTTGGGTCACCTTGTCACCTCTCTGCTTTTGTGCCACCAATCCTCCAATAACTTTTTCCTAATTTCCACAGCATATTTATTTACATTGCTATTGTTATCTTTGACCCCTAGGGCCTCAGGAAGCTTGACTGTACCCACATCGACATCGGGATTGATACCATCACATCTTGGTATGACGTGTTCTATTGTTTCTACAGATTTACCGCACACAGTACACGTGTCTTCTTCGTTAAATTTCTTTTTATAGCTCCGCCTTCTAAGACATCCTGACCTAGCTTCAAAGACAAGGGCACTGTCTCTTGAGTTATCATAAGACGCTTCCTTCCTGATCTGTTGTTTCCAGTCTCGATATACTTCAACACTATGCTTCTTTTCCATTGAATTTATCCAATTTTTACCTTCCGCGTTTTTAACCTGTCGTGTAATACTCTATCTCCGTCCTCGTGTCTGGCATACTTACTGGTTAGCTTCCCAGTTCTTTTCCGCCATTGTGAGTCAACGCTCTTTCTGTATAGGCCTCGTGCACCGCCCATTGGCCTCGAGCTCCACCACTGGAAAAGCTGGCGCCACCGTCGGCGTGACGTGCTAGGAGGGATCACGTGGACATAGCGGCCGCGTCGGCTGCTTCGGGAGCGCCGAAGCGAGCTGAAAACGAGTTTAAATTCCCTCGTACGCTGCGGTCCTCATTTAGTGGCGAAATTTTCCTGCTTCGAGTGTCTCCTTTACAACGCTTCAAAGTACTACAATAGGAAGTGGCTGACTTTGAAGGCGCAACATGGTAGGCTACTGCTCGGTGCCACAGGGCCGGACGCACGTAACGGAGGCCGGTGTCAGCCTTATTCACACATAGCCGCAGGACAAGCTGCTGCGTGAAGCTTGGCTCGCGAAATATAAAACCGGCAAACAGTCATCGGCTACAACTCGGGTATGCAGCAAGCACAGACGCGAGGAAGATTTCTGCTACGGCGCCCGGTCTGCGATGTTCTGAAAACGCGCACTCAGACGCTCGTCCTAGTCCGCTACCCAACTAATGTCATGACGGTTTGGTCTATGAATTTGTCGATGCTATAGATACAGGCAAGTTCAGTGGAGTGGAAAGGCAGCGGTAAGAAGCACATTTAAAAAAAAGCATGGCATATGGTCATGTTTGTGTTGTGAATTAATGCACTGGATTACAAAAAAGAAGCAGCGGGAAATTGCACGCTGAGAGCACCGATAAACATACAGTGCGAAAGTGCGAAAATAAACATATAAGTACGAAAGTACTTATAGAAATGTCCGGGAGAGCCCGTGCGTGGTGTTTTCAGTGAGCGCTGACAGCAAAACCCATGAGGAGCGCGCCGCGTGATCCCTCATACTACGCCAGCGAGGCGCTTCCGATAGATGGCGACTCCGTAACTCCTCGCCGCCAATAGAGGCGCCACTGATAGCCACCTAGCGGGCGCTTCCAACAATACGCGCGGGAGCAGTAGCAGACGACAACGCTTTGCAGCAAGGGTGACTGAAGTTCGCGGCTGCGATTTGTCCTTTGTTCGGGCGCCAGACTGCTTCTTCTGCGGCGACAGCTGTAGGGAAGACGCAGACCTCTGTGGGAGCGGGTATGAACAAGATGTTACCGGTGTTTGGGGCAACATGGTCCACATACGCGCCGGGTGCGTCCCGCAGACAAACGCCATGAAGACCATTTACATGAAGTGTAGCTCATGTAAACTAGCCGACAAATTTTGTTGACTAATGCGATGTCTCGACCGAGATTTTTTTTTTTCAATTCTACCCTTGCCGTAATGCTGCTTCTGTACCTCAATAATAAGCACCCGTCGTTAGTGCAGACTTAGATAACAAACCCGCACGGTACGATGTCTGCATATACCGTTGTGATTTTTCTGCCGATGAATACATGTGACGCCGCCGAATAAGTGTAGTGAAAGTCGCCTGAAGAAGAATAATTGCGAATTTATTGATAGAAACACGTTCACTATAGTCAACGAAGCCACCAAACGGACGGGTTAATAAAAGCGCGTGTTAGCGCTGTACCGCCGATGAATTGCCGTTCGCGCTGCAGTTTTTGCAATTTTAAATTCCCTAAGGGAGCTGCTTGGAAACGTACAAAGCTATAGTCTGACTAACGCTGCAGTACTTTTTTTAAATGTTACTAGAGAGAGGTGCCACATGATATATTTAAAGGCAGAGCAGCGCCACTCAAATTAGATCCAGCGCTGGCGGCAAGGCCGGGTTTAGTGTATATGCGGCGTAAGCATAATAAGAAATAATTCAGTTGAGTACAAAATTCACTTGCAAGAAGCGACTACGTTGTGAAACAAACAAATCACTCGGCGTGTTAAGTCTGCTCAGACAGCATCAAGGTGTGATGGCTTACCAAACGTGACGCGAACTATTCAGCGAAAAATGGATCAGCGAAAAATGGAACAAAAATACCATATCCAGCAATTAATAGCAATTCTCGCCCTGAGCTACCTATTTTCTAAACACATTTCCCAAAAAACCACAATATCTAAGATGCCCTCGGGAGAAATGAGTAAAGCTGTTAAAGAAGCACTTGCTTGGTGTCATTCCGATAAGACACAGCGTGATTTATACTCTTTACAAACGAGGCAGGGTGAAAACCTCACAGCTCAAAAGAATCAAGAGTTATGCATGAAGCAAGTAGCAACCGTTAAACATGTGCGAAACCACGCATAAGATAGATGTAAAAACATGAAGTGCGCGACAGCTGGTGCGAGGATTTACCGGGCCACATAAAACTAACAATTTCAGTTCTTGCAAACTTCTGTAGCTTTAACATACAACACAATGCGCTCATGCAGTCGTGCTGCCTAGCTAGCCCAACGCGGTAAAGAAGCAGAAAACAATATAAGCGGCAAACGGCATTCCGAACTTTAGCGAAATGCCTTTAAACCGCATGTTGCACTGCAGACGAACTTCGTCGCTTACGCGTCTAACTACAATCGAGTAAAAAAAATAATAAAAAAGAAAAAAACACCTAAGCGACAAAGGAAAGGATGAGAACAAGAAATTTTGCGCTGAAGCGACGATCCATTGCCACCGTTGCTCCTGCTGATGAGGCTTTGCGGGTAATAATTAGAACCGTATCGCCAGCACGTTTTCGCCGGTATTTGAGCCCCCCACCCTGCAACAATTCTTCTTCGACATTCTTCGGAAGCTTTGGCCATCCCACACATGCGAAGGGTGTTGCCTATTTTGCTCTGAAAACACAAATAACACGGAGAAGCACTATCAGCGACGCAACAAACTACGGCGCGCGGCTCGCTCCTCTCCCGTGCGTTCTGCGCAAGGCCGCCACCAGTGGCGCGGCCATCGGCGTGCACGCCGCGTATACTAAGCCGATTTCCCGGCGGCGAGCCGACGACCGCTTGCACTGCCTTCCTGCATCTCACTTCGCCTGTAGGGTCTACCCTACTTTCTGGGCTTTTGCCACCGGCTTGATGTCCCGACCCATTATTCTCCGCTGCCCGCGTCTCAAGTGCAACTAGCCGCCTTTCCAGTTCTGCTCTCCTTTCCTTCTTTTCTCCAAGCTCGGCCACTGTCCTTACTAATTGCGCGGCCTGGACCGCTTCCACCTTGACCAAATCGTCGACTTTCGCCTGCAGTGCTACCCGTTTCTCCCGCTCCTCCCTCAGGTCTGCTTCAAGCTCATCGAACTTTGCCCAAGTTCCTTCCAGTTCTCGCACTGCTTTCCGAACACCCTCGCACAGCCTGCACGTACAGCTAGACCCCTCCGCGTCTACTAAACTCTGGAAACTGGTCTCGTCGATGAAGCACCAGCGCAGGCGCTCTTCGCACTGCACTTGCTCCCCGTCCCCCGCGGCCTTCCCTTTCTTCGGTTTCATGGCTAGGCCTACGTACCTAGGCTCAACGATGAAGTCCACCTAATCACTTCAGCAAAGCCGACCTCGACCGTTATCCCAAACAAAAATAAAAATTTAGCACTCTCTACCACGTGTAAGAATCACTTCGAAGAGCTAGCTGAGAGAATTAAATAGACCTACGTAACAGGTCCCGCCTACCACCTAGGCCTAACGGGGAACCGCCAGACCCAGACAAAGCCGGTACGTTTACTACTACTCTTACCAAGAATTCAAAATTTGCGCCCCTACTCCATGCAAAAGAGGACACTGTGAAAACACTAGCTAATAAAAAGAAAAGAGTACTTAACTACGAACGACGTCGCTGAAGCCTCGACACAGGAACATCCGCCACATCCACCCAGCAGCCACACGAATACAGGCCCATCCGCGCGTTCGTCGCGTCGACTGGCGCGGAGAAAAAATGTCGCAGTTTCGCCCGAAAAGCGAAGCATCGATTGCGCTGGCAAATTAGTAGATAGCTATACGAAGTTAGGATAGTAGTTTTACCGGCTTTATGATCTTGTAAACATTCGCTTACTAACTAAATTAACCAGTAAGGTGCCACACGAGCACAGATAAACATGACATCTCGCTCGATGACCGCTGAAACTCGCTAAAAAAACGCTGGTGCGAGGAATCGCGGTAGTAGAAGCGAGCGAAGTGACGTTGGTACAGCTCTCGCTTAACGCGAACGAAACGTAGAGAGCACATCGCATACGAAGCTGCCGGCAATACGCGCACTCTGCAAACATCGCAAACGAGGGCGCACACTTCGGCCACGCCGCAGGTCGCTTTCAAGATACGGCGCCCGTATGGCCGCGGGAGAAACTCCTCCGCCCCGCCGTCCTCGCTCGAGCACGCGAGATTGAGCCGCCTTCCGCCCACACAGTCGCACATAGGGCGACGACCCCCGAGCGGGAGAGAAGCGGCAGGCGTTGGCCATGCATGGCCAGGCGCGTCTCTCTCCACTCAAGCCTAAACAACGGGCCGCAGGTGGAAAAAGCAAAGTTGCGCGGGCCGCGCGGCGACGCCATAGTCGCCAACGTGCTCACGCGCACTAGCACCGTCTTCATCCACGATAGTGTGAATTAGCAGGATGTGTTACATAATGCTTTCGACACATTGCTAGACCGATCGCGGCGGCTACTTCGAGTTAACGAGCTTTTGCTGTACTGTAAATAATGAAATTAACATGAACCAATAACTGTGATAATATGGCGAGTTGGGGTGACGTTCATGTTAGAGTTAGATTAAAGTGCACCGAAGACATGGATACAGAGAGAATGTAGACAGGACAGCGCTTGTTTCCTTTTCGGTTTTATTTCAGAGTTTAAAAAAAAATAACTAACCTTCTGGTTTAGTTCCAGCGGGTTAAAATATCTTTTTCTTTATTTTTTAGGGTTCTGTTTCGATACTCTGGTTATCATGGCAGGGTCCGTATAACCAATTTGTATAAATTACATCATGGCGCAGCAAATCGAGTTGTTCTCGTACCTGGGCGGTTTCATCGGCATATGGATCGGCGTGTCGTTTCTGAACGTGCTCGAGTACGGAACCCAGGCGACCACGTGGCTCTACCACAAGTACAAGGAGCGCAAGAGCCGGCGCCTCCAAGACTCCGACAGGCTCAAGGTGAAGCCGATCAGCGTGAGGCCTACGAACGGTTTCCCAGCCGAGCACTGGTAGTTGGCTTCAGAAACAGGTGTCAAAACTTGTGGCTTCTGTTTGTTCATTGCCTCACACTTAGTGTGAAATTATGTGTTGATATTGTAGCTAAAGTTCACTTCCATATTTGTTAACAATTTCGATTCCTGCGGCACATCCTGTTATCTTCTGTAACGTGCGTTACTACATTGATGGTACTTTAATAAATAAACAGGCATCACTGGCCACTCATGCCTGCAGACTAATTTTGTTTCCATAGTCAAACATAGTAATCATGAAATTCATGCCTCAGTTTAACAGTTGCTTGTATGTAAAGAAACGGTTCCAGTCTTGCAAGATATTTTTCTGCTGATGCCGTACAATATCAGACACAGTGGTCTCTGCAAGAACACTGGCGGAAATTCTGTACCAAAAATAACATGCATTTTCGTCCATCTACCGAGAGTGCATTAAATCCTCAAACTCAAGTGCACGATTGCCAGCTTCTTGCACAGACATCTCAAGAAATAGGTTGTGGAGTCCGGAAAGCTTCCGCCAGCGAGATTCTTCATCACTGTGAGTTGTCAAGAGAAAATGTAAGAGAGCACTTGGTAGTTGTTGATGTACACTGGCTGTGTGTTGTGCCAAATCTCACTTCTGTAGTTATTACAGATGATCGTACTGCGCCAGTCAGCTGATGGAACAGTAAGCCTTTGAAAGACTGTCCCTGGATCAACTATATTTGAAGTAGCAGCTTAGCGCAAATAAAACCACGGACACAAGGAAGACAGACAAGGACAAGCGCTCCGTCTTCCTTGTGTCCGTGGTTTTATTTGCGCTAAGCTACTACTTCAAATATAGACGACCAACTAGCCCAACAGTCAACTCTTCTGGATCTACCAACTTGAGGATTACACTCGACCGCCACATTTTCAAGTGCAAGTCCCGCTTCTGCTCGTCATCATCCTTTATGAATCGCAGCATGTTATATGGCATGACTGCCACTCAATCCGCTTACCACCCACGGGGACACACCATCGCTGCATCTATGGAGTGTTCATCGCTGTTGTTATCACATATCAGTTGCTTTTCTTGCGTAAAGAGCAGCAACTGCTATCCTTTTATGGTGTTCTGCCCAAGTGGTTTTCAATTTGGACTCAAAGATATAAGGCATCTTATATCTTATAGCTGTCTGTATAGGCCGATTGTTCTTGCTCCTGTTCTTGACAACGCCAAGGTGCTTTCTGCCGTTCTTGGGACTGTTAAACGAATTAAGCCTGAGCAGGACGAAGTCCAAAATGACCTGTGTAGCTTAGAACATTAGCAGGCTTCTATGGACATCAAATTAAAACCACTGTTGGCAGGAATTCGGTCTCTTGAGGTTAAAATGATGTTGATGAAGAATACTCGCAATAGATCCAACGCGAAGTAACCGGCATCCACAAACCATTTTTCCAAGCAGCTGAGGAGTAGTGAAACGCACTGTGATGACACTCAACACTCATAAAAGATGTGCAAAAAGTCCAAGTCAGTGCTTGATGTTAAAGGTGTCATTAAATCCCATCTGCTGGCTTCCAGACAGAAATAGATTACCGTATTATAGCACAGGTATAATCCTGAAGAATCATGTGGTCTACATTAAATATACATATATCTTCTGTGTATTGTTGTTTATCTGAGCTTATCTTATTCCTTTCTGTGCAGTACATCCACTATGAACTGGATACTTTCTCATACAATATTCAGTGTCATATTACAGCATGGGTGTTAGTGCCATGTCAGGCTGTGCTTTCTGCCTTTAGCCTTGCCTTTCCTGAAGAAATGAAATTTAGGCTAGTTGGTAAAGATCCATCGCGGTGTAATAGGTGGCAAGCAGAACAAACATGACAGATCGACCATGTGTCGAAGTAGCTTTTATGATTCTGGCACCAAAGATGGCACCAAAGATGGCACCAAAGTGAGCTATAATATGACATTTATATCCATGCACACATGTTCACCTCACACTCACCGGTAGTCACACTCACTCTCTCTTACAGAAAATACTATTCACCGACAGTCACTCATGCTCGTACATAACTCAATCACATTCACACTCGCAACCACTTACAATTACTGGCACTCACTCAAGTTTGTACTCACATACGGCCTGTACCCTTAGCTAAAGCTGAAGTGCCACACTAACTTTCAGTTAATAATCTTGTCATTAACAGGTTCACCATGTGGCAACATGACCATGTAACTAGTTTATTTTCAAAACATCCAATACACCTAGAGACTTTATGCTGTCACGTCAGTTCCTGCTTTCATTCTGTGATGTGAACCCGCTGCTGGCCAAGCACAGGCGACACTTGTGATTGTTTTTCTTCTTCCACATACACATCCAAATCCTAGAAAAGAATGAGAAAATAAGACGCAGCCTTTTCCTAAAGTAGTGCTCCTTCTTGTTGCTCTACTGTTAGGAATGCTTTCATGGCAGCACTGTGAAATCAAAGTGTCATGCTGTTCTTTTTAGAACAGGTGTTTGAAGTAGTATGTGAAGAAACAAAAATTGTTGCTCTGAATACCCAGTTTTATATTGCAATAAGCACACATTAAAGCCATTCAGAAAAGGTATCTTGTCGTTTAAAATTTTCCTGCTTAACATTCTTAAATGATTTTAATGTAATGTAAATAATATTATCATACACTCTCACACCTCAATACATATAACAAAGTTGCATCCGATATGAAAATACCTTCATTACCTTCAATACCCATTGTAAGCATATATTCATTACATGCTGATATTGCCAATATACCTTTTAGATTTACTTCATTATACCCAAAGTGTCATTATATCCATGTTAATTATATTGAGGTTCGATTGTGTTGAGATACGGACACAACCTTAATGTTAGTTGTTGCTGTGTGTATACAGATGGCATGGGCATAATTTTCACTTAAGGGGGGACATGGCGATTAAAAGTATCATTATTTATTTATGAACCAAACTTGATAAAAATTGGCATGCTTATTTAGTTCCTTCTCCTGATTCTAAAAATGCAGTTATTTTTTTGTAGGTTCATTATTTCATTACATAATTAAGAAAACAATGTATTTTACAATGCCTTTTTTCTTACTACAATAGACAAATAACCGCTGCACAAAAATAGACAAATGACATATGGTCCAATAGAAGAAAGCACAAGCTTCACAACATAGGAAGAACTTTTATGATTGGATCAGTATTTCCTACTTTATAGTGCACTGAACTCCATTGTTCTGAACATGGCCTTGCATTAGTCAGACAAAAGACAAATTTTAAAAACTTTAAACAAAGAAACTTGAAAAACTGCTTCCTATGTTTGGTGCTCCAAACATCAAGCTTCATGATGCAAAAAAAATTAATACTATAACTATGATAGCTACTGATATATCACAGTAAATGTCTTGCTGGGTGGGTAAAATTAGTATTTCGAGAAAATCAAGAAAACAAATAAATGTCACATTTAATTGTGAAGGGTCACAAATGTGTGCACATACACATTCCCAAAACATTAGTAGGCTCCTGGGGCATAGTCAGTTTGGGCATTTGTGTCTCTGTGGCGCTTTTTGAAGAAGCACTGCACATTTTCTGCCGATGCATGCTTGTGTTCAGATGCGGCTGATCGGCGCCGATCTTTTTCCGCCATGCGCTGCATACACTTTTCGCCAGGATTCATCTAGAGTTCTTGCAAAATGCTTGCCGAGGTTCTCCTGCAGCCAGCATTGAACTTCATGACTGCTTCCGCCACTGCAGCCTCAACGCTGAAGAGTGATGCGTGCTGCTCCTTCGGTGCGAGTGCCCATATTAGCGAGTGCAGGCTTTCATTGTTGTTCTGTGTTTTGCCTCGCTGGCAACGTTCAAGCAGCATCTTGTCAGAGAGCCGTTGGTAGATTGGCAGTAATGCCTTGCTTACATGAGCAGGTAAATTGTAGCGGTGCTTCGGCACAGGTTGGCCTTTGGCCTTTGCAGCATTTTGCCGGCACCAGGAATCGGGACCTTCTGGGCAAAGGCTATGATTCGAGGTGACGTCATTTGATGTTACGTGATAGTAGCTTGCCATCACGGCCTTCTCCATGGCTTCAATGTCACCAGTGTGGGACTTCAGAGCCCATCCATAATAAGAGCTCAGTTTGTTGACCAAATCTCCAGTCAACCTTCCTCTTCCACCAAGTGGCTCTGAGCCAGGCCCCTTGTGCTTTGACAGGGCATTACGTAGTGCTGTCCCCATCCTCTTATGGACATGGTTGACACAATCCTCTTTGTCAACTTCTATAAAGCCATATACTTTGGCCTCCTTTAGGGCCAAGAAAGTACGGCTGTCACCGTCCGACAGCACAGTTGTGTATCTTAGGCTGTACTTTTCCAGCGATCTTTTGAATAAAATGAGGCCAGCCTCCACCTCCATTTCACCAGCCTTCTTATCCGTATTTTTTTGACACTCATGACTGGCTTTCCATTCTTCGTATGAAGGGTCACCAACTTTTGGTCCACGCTGACAACCGGCACAAAAGTTGCTCAGCACAACGTAGTCCAGGACAAGTCCCGTGAAAAGTTCAATGACGGCGCCGACACCGATGTGCGAACTGTGCCCGCGAGTCATCCAAGACCCGTCGTACGATACAGCAACGTTGCCCGGGTTGCCGAAGTTTAATTGGCTGTAAAGCTGCCGGACCGACTTCGCGCATTCTGTTGTAAGCGTCTCAGCTGCCCGGGTCGCGGCGGGCGTCAACTTCGTTTTGACGTACCCCTGCCACGTTTTCGTATGCAGCCCGCGGTGCGATATATTCATTGTTGCGAAAATATCATTGAACGCAGTTTGCCGATTGCCGGTGCTTTGCATCGCGCGCGCAGCCAGAATGTTGACGGTAAACGGATTCACTTTCTGAGTCCCATTCACACGCGGCGAGCTCCACGCTGACGCTTTGTCGCCGCATTTCGAGCATATGAGCACCAGACTTACTGCAAGGCCATATTCGCGCTCCTTCCGGCTGATTTTCGCGCTACCGCCGCATGTATTACAGTTCATATGCTCCAGAAGGGCGTTCACCGATTCCAGGCACACCACGGTGAAAACTGTGTCGTCAATCGGGCCGGCCGCGACATCGCCAGCGGACAAGATCTCCGACTTACGGCTCACTGCTGCGGTTGATGCGAGCTCTTGTAGTTTCTCGTCGGATCTCATGTCGATTACCTCCAAATCTGAAGGCGTCAGCATAACGGTGTCACGACGGACGCGGCTGGCGTTTTCGTCGCAGCTACTCGTTGTCGCACCACCTAGGCCTAGCACTCGGTCGGCTCCATCAGTTCCGTCGCTTGACGCCGTTGGTGGCTCGTCCTCAACCACTTGCGACGCGGTGGGGCGTTTTTTGAAGTTGTTGAGCATGGACTTCTTCCTTTTCTTTCCATACTTGTGCTTGGAGTCTCGGAGCGGAGGAGGCATCGTCGCGCGTACTCACACAACGATCGTATCGAACATGGCGTCTCGCCTGCGCCTCTGCTGCGGCTAGCAGACAGCTCGGGAGTGCGCCCAGCCAATCACGTGGCGTTATCTCGTCACGTGCATGCGACAGCGAATGAGAACGCGCGTTTCACCTATTTTTGCCGCCGGTTTTTGTATTGAACCAGCAAGCCTAACGAAGCGGCAGCGCGCGATATTTGAAGCCGAAACCGCGTTCTTTCAAACGAGACCAAGATGGCCGCCCTCAAGGCACTAGTACGCGAGCGCGGCGTCATTGAATGTGTGTCGTTTTCGCGTCGACACACGCGAAAAATCAGGTGCCCTATCTGTTTTTAAATTGTTCGTATGGCTGAAATATGACCTTACGAGATTGGAAACTTGGCAGATAGGGAGAATAATAGATGTAGATTAGAGAAATGCTATTTTCCAAAATTCGTTTTTTTATGATATTTTGGGTCTAAAGACCCGTGTCCCCCCTTAATGCTAATTATAGTTAAACCTAGATATAACAAAGTAGATAAAATATACTTTGTTATATCTACAGAAGAATGGGCTGGGGTGCGTTTGGCAGGCATTCTCACATCATGAACAGCAGGTTGCCATTACCCCTCAAGAGAAAAGTATATAACAGTTTTGTCTTACCAGTACTCACGTACAGGGCAGAAACCTGGAGGCTTACGAAAAAGGTTCTACTTAAATTGAGGATGACGCAACAAGCTATGGAAAGAATAATGATAGGTGTAACATTAAGGGATAAGAAAAGAGCAGATTGGATAAGGGAACAAACGCGAGTTAATGATATCTTAGTTGAAATCATGAAAAAGAAATGGGCATGGGCAGGACACGTAATGAGGAGGGAAGATAACCGATGGTCATTAAGAGTTACGGAATGGATTCCAAGGGAAGGGAAGCATAGCAGAGGGCGGCAGAAAGTTTGATGGGCGGATAAGATTAAGAAGTTTGCAGGGACAACATGGCCACAATTAGCACATGAACGGGGTAGTTGGAGAAGTATGGGAGAGGCCTTTGCCCTGCAGTGGGCGTAACCAGGCTGATGATGATGATGAGATAAAATCTACAATTTGCTTCGTTATATCAAAATTTCGTATTGAAATTCGACCTTTTATGCAAATAAGTACAGTTGCCGATCAATTTTTCTTGCATGGAAAGGGGCCACAGAATGTTCCAAATTATCGGGAAATAAAAACATGCAAATTTGATTCAAAAAACAATTCATTTTGATAAATTTGGGAGTCGGTGACGAATGATACGGTTTCATGCCACATTGGCGATATCTTCACATCGGTGCTGAACTTAAACTTACAGCGCGAACATCTAAGACGGACTACAAAAGGAAGATACAACACACACACACGGTGTGTGTGATATCTTCCTCTTGTGGTCCGTCTTAGGTATTTATGCTGAAAGTTTAAGTTCAGAATTATGTACCAACTAGGCCCCAATGAAGTTTTACTAAAATTCACATCGGTGGTATGAATTAAGTGAAGCCAGCCACGCTTTCGCATGCACTCTGCCCCCGCAGCTGACAGTGTCGCCTGCATGGGGACAACACTATCAGGAAAAGCGCCGGCAGCAGGGAGCGAATACTTCGTCTGCCTCTCGCTCTAACGAGTCACCGAAATTCGAGATTACGCAACCTCCAATACTACACGCACAGGAAGACAGCTCACATGATGCCACGCTGTCTCGGCACGCCCACTCTTTCCACATGCGGCAGATTACACCTAAAGCAGCATGCGCGGCTGCTTGTGCGCTCAGCCGCTCTAACAGCCATGCACAGCCACGGCCAAGACGGGTGCCAGATATAGCGAGCATGCCAACTTATCGCCAACCCTTCGCCCCGAGAGTGATTTTGTGCGCGACAGCGACGAGCGACAGCTTCGAGTGACGGATCGGGCTGTTGCTTGAACAGATCGCTCAATTATGCAAATCTAGAATTCGTCGCTCATCGCCTGGAAGTGCTATGAGCAACTAGCCAACAGTGTGAAGCCAGAACTGGATGTACGTTACTCAAATACTACTGACTGTCGCACAGAACGATTGAATTTTTATATGTGCAAGAACAAGAACCTACTGCAAAACCTTCAGAAATATTTTATGCTGCTCTTTACAGTAAAATGCATCAACTTCAATTAATAAAGCACGCGTCATGCTAGTTTCAATGCATATTTGCTGCCCTCATACTGGCAACACCAGGGAAATATCACTCAATGTGGTTGCTCACATGGGGTACAATTTGTAGGCAACGAGCGAATGCGACAGCCATCTCCATCGCATTGCTTGTCGCTGTTGTGTGCAAGATCGCTTGCATGGGGTTTATATTTTTACTGTGAGCCTAGCTCCCCTCCCAGTCTTTCCCTCTGCTCACGAGGGAAGGCAGCACTCGTGAAGCCGTCATCTTTTTTGTCTCACCCTCGTACACTTTCACTCGCACCTAAAGCCTTAAGGCTAAACCCCATGAGAGCAGTCTTGTGTGTGATGGCAACGAGCGACGCCTTCGAGCAACAAAACGCGCTGTCGCTTGTCACTCTGTCCTGTCACTCGATTGCTCGGTTACGGTGGCTAGAAGTTGTTAGGCGACGCCAACAAGCGGCAAGCGCCGCTCCTCTGATTCATGTCTTGCATAGGTGGCGTTGCTCTCCGTAGCGCAATGCGCGGAGCGTCTGACACGTTGGGTTAGGCTGGCCATGGGCACCTTTTAGCAATTTCTCTGTGATTTATGTTACAAAGAAGTCCTATTTCCTTAATACAATGTGCAATAAATGCTGTTTTGGCGACCTGGGTACGGTTGCTGAGGTTCATGACTGTTTCTACAGTGCTCTTATATTAGTTGGAGCTGGCCATCATGAGCTCGGACTTCGTATGAGAATCATGAGTTTTCTCCCTATTGAGTGCAGTGCGATAATCAATCACTCATAAAAGCTGAAACTGCATGCAGAACTTTATTCCCTATAGGCCTTTATGTCATCACTTGCACTTTTAACTTATCGGCACATCCTCCAACTAATGAAGGAGCACAGCATAAACAGTCACCAACCTCAGCAACCAAATGCAGGTTGCCAAGACAATTATTGCATGTTGTCTTCAGGAAATAGGACTTCTTGTCAACACAAATCACAGATAAATTTGACATAACTGAAACTTAATGTCAGGTATAAAAAAATTGTTTGTAGCAAGGTTCTCAAGGCACAAATCAGAGCACTCAACGCTGTTTTAGCATCTTCATTCGCTCCCGTGCTTTGTCCTGTTTCGAGAACATCATGTGCCAGCCACGCTGTCATTGGCTGCAGCCAAACGATGGTGCGGTTGTCGGATGCGTCGGACGATGAAAACCTGCCTGCTTTGTCGTACGCCGGGCGTCTGATTTGACGCCTCGGCACGGCAAAACACCTCGATTCCGGCTGCCGCTCTGGCGCGTTGGATGCCAAATCAGAAACCGAATCGAGCCGTCTGTCTCTCGCTATTATTGTCTCGGCATTCCTTTGAAGCGGATGAAAAATTTCGTTATATTGAAATCGCATACACACTTCGTTATATTGAGGTTCTAAATTCATGGTGTTCCATGGAGATGGGTGCTGACATATGGGGCAGAGACTTGGAGACTGACAAAGAAGCTTGAGAACAAATTAAGGACTATGCACAGAGCGATGGAACAAAGAATGCTAGGCATAACATTACGAGACAGAAAGAGAGCGGTTTGGATCAGAGAGCAAACGGCGATAGGCGATATTCTAATTGACATTAAAAGAAAAAATGGAGCTGGGCAAGCCATGTAATGTGCAGCTTAGATAACCATCGGACCATTAGGATTGGTACCATTCTCTTGGTACCAAGAATGGGTACCAAGTTAGGATTGGTACCATTCTCATGGTACCCAGAATGGGTACCAAGAGAATGGTACCAATAAGAAGGTACGGATAAGAAGGTATGAAAAGTTAAATACTTCATTATATTGTTACGTCCAAGCGCGTAAAAGGGACGCGTGGATCAAGAAGAGAAAGAAAGAAGAGAACGAAGACTGCGCAGTGGCCATTCCTGTTGTTCGTAGCCTGCCGTTCCTGCTCTCGCACGCCTAAATAAACCCCTTTCCCCCATGCTTGTAACAAATTGGTGGAGGTGCGGGGTACACCTCGTAACCACGGAGCCTACGCTGCTACAACTTCGTCGAAGCCGTCGACTTGCCGGACTTCCGCCACCATCACCTCACATGACTGAATACGCCTGCCAGATTCCCGAAGGTTCTGACGGGGCTTCAAGGCCAGCACCTGGCGTTCCGTGGCAATACTACCGGGTGCCACTCACTTTAGGCGGAAAAGCCGGAGCAGATGTCGACGAGTGGCTCACAAACTACCGAAGGGTGAGCCGATCTAACGGTTGGAACTCGACCGCACAGTTGTCAAATGTTGTGTTTTCCCTTACCGACACAGCACTCGTCTGGTATGAGAATCACGAAGACATGCTCACTTCATGGGAGCTTTTCGTAGAGGAGCTCAGAGCGTGTTTTGGAGACTCTAGCGCAAAAAAGAAACGCGCCGAACAGACGCTTTCGCAAAGAGCTCAGATTCCCGGCGAGACCTGTACGACTTATATCGAAGAAGTGCTGAAACTGTGCAAAATAGTGAACTCTCAAATGTCTGAAGAGGACAAAGTTGGACATTTGTTGAAAGGGATAGCCGAAGACGTCTACAATTTTTTGATCGGCAAAGAAAGCTTGGAGTCCGTGTCTGACGTCATTCGCCACTGCAGGACCTTTGAGACGCTGAAGATGCGACGGATAATACCGAAGTTTGGTTGTCTGGCTAATGTCACAACGGTGGCAAGTGTAGACCCGAGTTCGTGTGTTGACCTTCCATCAACAATACGGCAGATTGTTCGCGAAGAGTTGCTCCATCGGGAAGAGATGTACCGTTGCACACCCGGCATCGCTGGTGCGTACTTACCACACGAGATGTGAAACACGGCCGTTTCGACCGCATGGCAACCCACGGTTCACTCAGCGACCGTCAAGTATAGGTCTACCCCACAAACGAGAGGGACCCTAAGCTATCAAGATCATGACTATGACCAATGCCCTCGCCGCACGCACGCCTCCGGGCGGCCAATGCCTAGCCATGATGAATGGGACCCACCTGCTGGCTATGCAGTCGACAGCAACATGCGTGACTACGTGCAAGAACATCGAAATTTGCGGCATCTGCCGGTGTGTTTCCAATGCGGTGTCGCGGGCCACATAACGAGATTTTGCAATCGTCGGCCAACAACGTGGAATCGTCGATCGGGGTCTTCAACAAGGACCACACCTCCTACGAAGACAATTCAACAGCCATACACCACCTCTAGGTCAGCTGGCGTCCCTCCTGGCAACGATTACTTGCAGAGAAGCTTCCGGAGCCGCTCGCCGACATCTGACAGGAGTTTGACGCCACCGCCAACTTCTCGTGCACCGCGTTTACGTCAATCTCCATCGCCAGTGCGCCTCTCAGCCTCGCCTTCACAACCGGAAAACTAGCTAGCGCGGCCGATGGGGGTGAGGTCGCTCGACACGTGCTATCGACAGAAATGCCCCCTGCAGTTGCTGTGATTAAGAACAAAGTGCATGTACTTGTTGATGGTGTTCCTACAATGGCTTTAGTGGACACCGGGGCAACTGTATCCGTCATGAGTCTCAGTTTTAAAGGTCGGTTGGGGCGCAAAGTTGTATTTCCGTGGGACCAGGCTGCAACGTTTTGTGGAGTGAGCGGCGAGTCGTTGCGCCCTGTTTGTGTGTGCACTGCTGAAGTGTCCCTGGCTGGTGGAGTTTTCGCGACGGAGTTTGTAGTTATTCCCCAATCGACGCACGAAGTGATTTTGGGCATCGACTTCTTCGACACGTTCTTCTTCACACAATTTAGATGCATTGGCTCTACGGAGGCATCGAAACTGTCTCGAACTTCACCGCGACATACAACCGGCACGCACACCGAGGTGGACGCAGGCACAACAGTATCTGCAGACACACAAAGTTCACCTTGACTGCAAGTCTCCTCTAAGAGTCCGGACGAAACAATATAAAGAATTTTGTGATACTTAAAGTTCGTTATATCGAGTTTTAACTGCACTTACTTTGATTTTGGAGGGAATGTACTCTACTATGTATTTAACCCTTTCGCTGCCACGGACGTACCGGTACGTCATCGCGCTTCCCCCCCAAAAGTGTCACCGACGTACCGGTACGTTCTCTATCGTGCATTCAAAATTTCGCGCCAGAGCGCAAAGCTGGCGCTCCTGGATTGGCCACGCAATCTGTTGACTCTTTCTACAAGTTCGTATATTCGCCCCGACCTGTGTTACTCCATGTATTGAAGAGTACGGCGCGACGACGGCCACTCCCCACTTTCTCTTTGCTGAGTGGCACGGTGGCGGCTCCGTGTTCGCTGTATCATGCGTCGCGCGCGTGTGGTTATGGGTTCAAGGGTTGCTCTGCCATCTCCGCTGGTTTGAAGGTTTTTTTATTTTTCTTCTGTTGGTGTGCCTGCTACGGCGCGTCAAGTTCAGGCGCACCTGCCGTTGCCTCTCCGAAAAGAGCGACTCGTTGCTGCTTTCGCTCTCTCGCCGCACCCTCGCTTTCGACTTGCAGCAGTAAACGTAAAGCCCTTCGAACTTTGTTTAGCCTTTTTCCATCTCTCTCTGTCATCTTGATCACGCAACGTCCCATTTATCTCCGTTGTGCGGGCGACTGAAAGCGCATCCTCCCTGCGCGCGGTTACTTTCGGATGGCTCAGCGCGCGGGACCTTCATCTGCTCATTGGAGCGGTCGCTCAATTCCGATTCAGAATACGAGCCGAGCTCGGATACCAATCATAATCAAAAATAAATTGCTATGTTCATTCCCTGTTATGCTCGTTCCCTGAAACCAAGCCGACACTGGGGGTGCGTCACGGTCAGAAAGGTCCGACAGCGAAAGGGTTAATACCATGACTATACTATGTGTTAGTTCCAGCAGTGCTGAATTTCACAACATTAACAGGCTACATAGGGACACCTACAAAACTCCCACGCACTCCTACAACCAGCTTGTTATTTAAGAAATGCTTTAAATTTCTTGCTTTGTGAGGCTGAGGTAATGGGCCCATATTTTTAAGTGTCTCAGTGTTACCTTTGCTATGCCTAGTGCCTAGAAAATGCTAGCTTTCAGATCAAAGTACTGTACTCGATATTTTACATTGCACGGCAGATTTCAGTAAAAGTGAATTACAAAAGGGTGATCAACAGTAAGCATGTGGAGAACTGCGGTTTGCCAGAAGAACTTGTTCCTGGGCTAGTTGGTGCTTAAGCTTGCTAAACATGTCGTTTCTGGCACAAAGTATGGAAAATGAAAGAAAGGGGGACACGTGGCACTCCTCTTACCTGCTCCCCTTTTTTCATGTTCCGTACTTTGAACCAAAAACAAAATGTTTGGCTTGCCAACCTGGAAGTTAGCTTAATTGCAAAATAATTGTTGCAGAAAGAACAGCGCTTCAAGGCAGGACTCAAAGGAGGAACAACACACACTGCACTGTGTATGCGTGGTTCCTCCTTTGTGTCCTGTCTTGAAGCGCTGTTCTTTCTGTGACAATGAACCAACCAGCCTGTCAGTCAATCCTAACAAAGAATTGTTGCATTGAGGGGCACGCATATATGTGCTTTGCAGTTAACCTGTGGGTGAAAATGTGGACGTGACACGCAATTTGGTCAGTTAACAACACTTAGTGAGAAAGCTAGAATTTCAACATTGTTCTTCAAGGTTTCAAAGCTATCCCTCCACCAATTGGCCAAGGCACCTATGCAGTTTTACATAACAAATTGTAGGCCTTTGCATACCACAGATTGACAGCAGTGTCACACATATTTTAATAAATCTGAGTTAATGCATCTGTTATCCATGTGAAGAGGAGAAAACAAAAATCCTAACTGAATGTGTTGAGCTTGTAGTGGCCAAGAGGCACACCAACAGAAGGGACAAATCTACGAGCCCTCCTGCAAGCAACTGCCACTGTGGAAATCAAAACCTCAGATGACGAATAGCAGACGTAGCTTTGGGGTAAAGAAAAGCCACATTATAAATAACCCTTAAAGGTAAATCTTAGCTTCAGGCTAGCTCATTTATAATAATTCCTGTTTTGGTTTGAAACATCAATCATGTCTACTGCTCATCAATGGCTTTACACTTCTAAGACGAGCCACATGACTTCAAAATGATTATGCGTAGCACAGACTTTAATCGATGATGGTCATAACGGTGCTTCAAAAATGGCATTTTCCACTGACAAAGACAGCACATACAAGAATCAACAACGAAAATGCAGCATTCCAGAGGCATCTTCATCCATCAACAGTGGTAGTACTACTGAATTAACCTTATTCTGATTGGTCTGGCCAGAATAGGTCAGCATCAGTAACAGTGAAAATGAGAACAGCAATCCTCCAGATGCGTGGACTTGATTGATTCATACAATATCTTATGTGTGCCTCCTGGGCACAAGGCAGTTGTACTTTACGCACCTAACATTAATTCAGGCAGAGCTATTCGAAGGCTCTATGAGCTGTGCAGTGTAAGATAGCTGTAGTGAAAGTCACCTACAAGAATCTGAAAATGCAAACCCCAGCCACACAAAGCAGCAGCCAAGAGCCAAAGTTCATTATTGCAGTAATTTTACATAGATTATAACATGGTCAAAGCATGCGCTATTCTGTTAGCAACTAGTATGGAACTGACACTTATCTAAACCGAATCAGTCGTTTAGGGAGGTGTAGAAACAGCAACAGGGTCACTTTTTTATTTCTGTATTTGTTTTGTCTACGTTAATATGGCACAGTGCAAAACCAAGCTTTTCACTGTTTTTGTCACCATGCTCCAAGCGGCTCCTTCGACAAACATTGTGGGCTCACTCTACGTCTCCACGCGCGGTCTCGGTAAATCGGCCCACAAGGGGGCTTTCACGACATGGCGTGCAGCGAAAGGCCTGGCTGGTTATAGCCATCCTTGCCAAACTTGACAACCTGGCCACTTCATTCCACCGTGCACAATAAATTTTCCCTAGAAATACATGTGTCGTAATCGTCATATTACTTGTACACATGTACTAGCAGTGCATCATTCACTGTAGTTCAAATCTGCGAGTGTGTAACAATTACTTGAGATCACATTCTATGTTTGCTTATTTTTCTTATAATTTCTTATGCTAAATATTATAAGTGCTGTACCCTGTCTGCACCACCGATAGGTGAGTGGGGCTCCGTCAAGCTGTCATTAGGCATCTTTTTCCCAGTCACATTTTTTTCATTGTATGTTTTCTGTTTTGGCAAAAATAAAGTCATTGATGGATAAGTATGGAGCTCTCTATCTCTCAGGAACATGAGGCATCCAGGACAGTTAATACATTTATTGCCTAAAACACTACGCCATAAAATACAACACTGCACTTATGTCATAAGAAGCCAAAAAACATTGACACCAAGAACAACACAGCAGAAGTTACTTGTGCTAAATAAATGAATAAAGAAACAATAAATTAATGGAAATAAAAGTGGATGATAAAACAACTTGCTGCAGGTGGGAAACGATCCCACAACCTTCACATTTCGTGTGTGATGCTCTACCAATTGAGCTACCGCGGCGCCATTTCCCCGTTCACTTTCTTGGGTGTTTATGTTCCGCTGTAAAAACCTGAGAGTGTTAGCCAGCGCCACCACTCACAGACCTTGGAGAGGGACGTGGAATGTCCTTTCTGCCGCAGGCGTCATGAGAACATGTTCTTTTTGGGTGAAGGCAACCGGTCAATAAACCCATGCATGCTACCTGAAGGCATCAATGTTGCAGGATTGGAGACACTGCACTTACATGCTCAGGGCAGACTCAGTGTCCGCTGCTTCGATGGCGGAGGAAGGCAGACGCCGCATTGTGTCAAACAATGGTCCACACGTGCGGGCTGAGATATGTTTGCAGACACTGCCTTGCGCCTTCCACCACCGACTCTGGTCAGCGACGGTTCAGACACAAAATGTGACGCACCAAGCACCTGCAGCTACCGCAAGGGCAGAACGCAGAGCCGCTCTGCAAGTCACACTGACACAAGCTGACAAAGCACGTGAATGCCCCAAGGCTGGAGCGTTGAGGACACAAAAAGATGGTTGCTCATGTATCGTGCTGCTTGTACCTCATGGCCGTCGTTCATCTTTTCCGGTGCTCGACTCACCGTGCACCGCGACCACGCTAGCCCAGTCGAAGCCTCTCTCCTGTGTCGCAACCCAATCAGACGGCCGTGTTGCATGGCACCTTGGGATGCGGCCATAGCGCTCAGGAAGACTAAAGCCCCTCATTACATGTTTCGCCGAGCAGGTTAAGTAGCACCAACCTACCCTCCTCCTCTGCGCTCCCTCACTCACCCTCTCAGCTTCCAGCATCAAGCAGAACTTTTGTAGTATTAGTTTCTGGTTTTAAGTGGAAGTGACATCACAGCTGCATAGAGGCACAAGCGTACCACAAGCAAAAATTTGTGGAGCAGAAATCCTAGAAGCAGAATAACTGGAAATGGAAACCTTGGAAGCGAAAACTGCGGAAGCAGAACTGGTTTGCGTGACTAATCAGGGAAGAGCGGCACATGTCAAAGGTTATCACTACTTAGCAAAATCAGCGGTGGCACATGGATGAAGGGACCTTAGGAAAAACAGCAAAGGGCCAAGGGACAGGTGTTCGGGAGGTGCTTCGTACTGGAGAATGAGCCTGGAGGCACACCAACAACTGTGTCCGGCAGACCGAAAGAACTCCCACAATGTGAAAGTTTGGTTCATGCTGAAAAGCATGAGCTGGCAGTGTGTGCCGTGCCACCTCTCGCTGGAACTGTGGAGAAGCCTGCCACGTGCACCCAGAGCGCAGTGGGACACATCCAATGTACATCCTTAGCGAACCCTAGCAGATTCTGTATACACACTCTTGCGTCTACGTAACTGTCATAAAATTTCAGAGATAAGTTGAAATTATCGACGGTATGAATTATCCGTCTTTGCTATAACAAGGCTTGACTACACTGCCACAGGAACGACGTCCCTGAGGCCATTTGCCACACAAATCCCTAAAAATGCCACTGCTCTCAAATTGAACATGGTTAGTGATCAGGATCAGAAATTGTTGGCCCTGATGCAGCAACCTAGCAGTAACCCCTACAATGTAATAAGAAAAATAACTGTCCAAGATAGCTGCTTATACCAACTCACAGAAAGGGGCTTGTAGTACTGGTGAACACACTGTGCTCCAGCAAACATGGACAGCATTGCGGCTCCAGCAAAGCGCAAGAATGCAGGCCAGGTAAGTCCATATGGCATTGTTGAAACCCCTTAACTGCAAAGAACACTAACAACAAAAAGATTATGAGTCACCATTAATAATTAACTGGATCAATACTTGTTGCTGGGCTAGTAGGTTCATTTTATTCTATAACGAGGCAACCAAGGGTGGAAAAAAGCTTTAGGACAGGAAAGTCACTTGCAACTAATTTATCAAAAAGCAGATGGGATCATATTTATAGGCGAAGGTGGCCATCTGTGCACATATGCTTGCGCACAATACTCAAAGTTTGCATTGTCATCCAATCATACAGTGCATAAACTGTCATTCAGTGCTACATAATGTTTAAGTATTGTGCGTAAGCGTATATGCACACATGGCCTTCTTCGCCTATAAATATGATCTCGTCTGCTTTTCAATAAGCTAGGAGCAAGTGACACCCTTTCCTGTCCTAAAGCTTTTTTTCCACCACTGGTTGCACCTAAATTTCGGAGAATTATATGGAAGTTGGCAGAGCATTGCTGATATTCATAAAAGACAACTTGTCATATAAAGTTCAACTAGTTATATAATGTAACTAGTACACAACTTAAAGCTATCTCTTTTCTGTATTGTAGAATGAATGCTTATACATACAATGGAGTTGTATGCAGCTGCAGGAATTGGCAGTTAGTGTCAATGGGTGAGCAGCATTGAAGAGGAGACAGTCTTCACCTCAGACTGGTTCCAACATGAAACCTGTGACAAGCATGTGACGCCCCCTCAGACAAAACCTTTGTTGGCTCACCAGGCTTGGTGGCCTGCCATGCTTGGTAGGCAACATTGGGCACCGCAAAGCTGCTCGGGGGTCAGTCACCACACTGCAGAGCATCCGTCTGACGGGAGGTGCCTCGAGCCTTCCGTCGTTCACGAACTCGGGCGGATTGTGACAAAACCCTTTGTACAGTCAAACCTCGATATAACGAACACGCATATAACGAATTATTGAATATATCGAACTCTTCCGAAATATTTTTGTGAAACACTTGTATTTTTAACTTCCTATAGCGAACGCGGTTTGGCATAAAACGGATATAACGAACTTCGCGACGCCAAGCCCTACCTCACATTAATAGCAGGGCGGCAGGCTTCGTTGCACTGCAAGTGTGTTGTGCGGCGCAGCAAACGTTCAGGACTACCTCGCAGGTGCTGACAGATGCCACGTCGTCATCGAGAGTTGACAGCCAAAGAAATCGTCCGCATCTCACAACCGCTGATAGCGCTGCTTCAGCAGCGGCGGCAGCGGCGTGACGGAATGTTGCTTTTGCGTTTTAGTGTTAGCAGTGACGTGGCCGTAGTAGCGTACGTTGTGTGGAGGCTCTTTCGGTGGTCGTGTTGAGTCGGTGCGCGGGTGTGCGTAGTGCTGTGATGGCGATGAATGTGAAAAAAAGAGTGGCACTGACGTTAAAAACCAAGCTGATGAGAGAACATTCCGACTTCAGAAAAACAACGAACATTCCAACTTCACAAGAAGCACTTGCTGCGTTGGATTTACTGCGCCGCCACTGCAGTGCTATTGAGGGCAGTGGGTTTGCCCTAGTTGAGTGTTTGCAAACTGTGGAGCAGGGCGTGATACGGAATGCGATCAACACCAAGAAGCAGGCCGCGATAACGCAGTTCTTTGTGCGTTAATAAATGAACGTGACCCAAGTAAGCATCGTTCGAGTTGATGTGCCTTCTCTGATTGAATTTTGCTCCTCTTGCATGTATTTTTTACGAAATTTTATATTACGAATTATGGGTATAGCGAACTAATTTCCGAATTTTTAACTGTTCGTTATAACGAGGTTTCACTGTATTATTCTGCCTGTGCTGCTCGAAATGACATTACACGTTGTGGATATGGTACAGTTTGTCTATCTGTGTGCTTATGGCTACAGTGTGATACGTAGTCACAGGCTGATCTCATGTGCACTTCTGTGCAGGTAATAGATTTGACGGTGTTCTACCAGGGACAATCAATAATCTCCTAGTCTGTCTTGGAAGCAAGAACTATGTGATTAACAAAATATATATTCTTCAATTAATCCCCCATACCTCTTCTTCACATAATCAATGCACTTCAGACAATGCTTTTCAAGTGCTCTGTTCTGTTCCGTGGTAAGAAAAAACTTGCCACGCCAATGGACACAGGGTTACACTTATAGCTTTCCCCAAAGCACATTGTAAAATGTTATAGAAAGTTAGATGGAGGCAAGGTCTACAGAACCAGCTAAGTGGCTGGCGATCACAAACCCACATTCCATCATCCCTTGACTGAGGCTTCTGGACTCTGCATTAGCAAGCTTTCTTTTTTTTTTGCTTAATCTTGCTCATTGCTTTTCTTCTATGGCTTCATGCATACAAGTGGCAGCAATTGGGAACAACAGACATGTTATTGTAGTTCTTGGTGTTTAGGTAATCCGTCAAGCAGCATCCCCATTGCAAAAAATTGTCACCTTGACCTTCCCGATAGAGGCCATCTCGAAATGTGCTGGCAGCTAACGTGCGTGCTTTCAAGTCACGCTCTCTTGCTTGCTCCTAGGGCCTTATCGGCACAGCCAGGCTCCATCTCCAGTCACTTGTAAAAGCTACCCTTAGTATGAGCATACCGTGCGGCTATTCGGCACAACATTCCATTCAATATTCCTTCATTTGAGGTCGAAACATTATAGGGACAGCATAAGCAGACCACTGACAAGCACAATCGCCCATTATTGTTTCTATCAACCAGTACAACTGCGCAACTCTGTAGCAACCTGGGCAACCAACACATGCCTCGCAACCTATTCTTTCGTGGTTGCATCGACTAGTCTATGAGTTACACCTAAACAATGATGTCCACCTTTTCACCCTTATGACCCCCCCACAGTTCCCATGAACATTTTTCATTAATACTTGCAAACATAGCTCCCTCCTTTATCAGAAAAAGATCACAACTCAATGTTTGATGCTGTCTGCCCCTAAAGACGTTGCCAACAAGCAACCACTAATGAGGCGCAAGACCGGCAATTATAGCCTAAAGGAAGATGCAATACTATGCGTGCAACATTAGTACAATACTCTGTCTATTGCATTGTACTTAGGCTAACAACTTACCAAATGTACACCACAGAAATACAGCATGGGCTGTGTAGCAGCGGGCTCCAGATTAATGTTGACCAGTTTGTCAATGTGCAAGATAATCAGTTGTTATCATGTGTGTTTGAATATCAACCCCACCAAACCATGTGAATCAACCACTCAGCCTTGAATTGAGCACTAGACAAGCATAGGCACTGCAACATGTCACTACTGCACAGGCCAATGTAAACAGTAAAAGCAATTCTGTGACCTCAAAGATGAGCTCTGGTATAGGTACTGCTGTCCTATGGTCATTTGTGCGTGCGTGTGTGTGTGTGTGTGTGTGCATTATACAGGGTGTCCCAACTATCATGTGCCAAGATTTAAAAATATGCAAATGTCACGTAGCTGGTCAGAACCAAGATAAAGTTGTTTGCCGTCGATCTGACTATGTGATATGCATCTCAAGAAATCTCATTTCTATCCCGTATCAGAAACTTCAAGAAAGTGGCGAGTAGGCATGACATTGACATGGTATTTCCTGCCCACAAGCTTGCCCATCTTTGTAGTCATATAAACACAGCAGGTGATTTAAAAAAATGATATTGTTATTCTCTCTTTCATAGGAATCGGTAGAACACGAAAGTGAAATGTGGCTTCACAGAAGCTGTTGCATATTTGCTTCATGAACTCATGATTCACTGCAGCAAAAGGCAAAAAAAGGTGTGTGTATATCAAAAAAAGTGTGTGTATTTTTTCACCTCTTATTATGATGTTGAACAACATGTGGACAAAAATGTAACAATCAAAGCCGAGTGTGCTCCACAAATGAGCCACAAGATCTTCCGCAACATCAGGCTTGGATTATATGCTTGCAACACACAGCCACCACACAGAGACGAGTGCTGTTTACTTCTACAACGCAGGCCAGTAGTAGTCTTGAAATGGTGAGTGTCATTTATTAGGACGAAAGCCTTAAGTGACTCAGGGGTCGAAAAATCCATTGTCCTGCGTTACCGGAAAATGACCATCTGGCACTACCAACGTTACTAGACTAGCTTCAGTTTTAAAACTCGGCGCCGTTGTGCGGAACCGCCACCCGCCCGCGCCTTCGTGGCGCTGCAGTCGCGCCCGGCTTCACTTCCTCACTGGCCGGCTACGCGGGCGGGCCGGACTAAGCACGCAGTGCAGCGTTGGTATATTCTGTGGTTCGTTGTTGACGGCGAATTTCAGCAAGCGTGTCATCCGTGGAACTGTAGCCTTCACCGAGTTTCTTAATATGAGCAGACGATGTCGACAGTTCGGCGCACCACTTTTTCTGTGCTCCCAGCAATGCGACGCTTTGTTCGGCGTGAAACAGAGCTATTCCTCATGCCGACCGGGAACTCTCTGCGAAATCAACGGCATGCGCTCGTGCCACTGCTCCCGCGTTCGTCCTCGTCTTCCACAATGGGCTGCGTGGCCGTTCATCTTTCCAGCGTAGAATTTCACTTCACTTCTGTCGTCGTAATGGGGAGGCCGCGTTTACGGGGGTATGAGCCATTGCTTAAGGGAGTATGAGCCACTCATGGTCTTACGCAACGGAAATATTTAATTTTGAAGAAATTTATATCGAAGAATGCACAAGTGGCAAATCGCAGTCGAAGGCTGCTAACCACGCCGCCGAGCAAACTCGAGACATCGAACGCAAGCGACAACTGCGGACTGCGGGCATACCGTCACTGACGTCGTCGTCTCCGTCGCAGCCGCTTGTGCGTGTAACCTCATAACTGAGAAATACATTAATGAACCCTCGGGATTAACCCAGTGATAAACACAGGGGCCGCACGTTTCAGCTTCGCTGATTTACCATCTTCACGAAATGAAAAACCCGACTTCTTTTTTTTTTTTTTTTTTGTGGCTAGTGTGTACAAAGACCAACCTCATCTTTCTTTTTGTAGTGCTTCTTTGGCGTCGTTAGAAGCTTCGGTGGGGATGAAGTTCATCCTACAATCACACACCTTGGCCAGATATTCAGGCTCGTGAGCCTAAACTGCGCGAAACGTTAAGACGACAGGAAGAAACACACGGCATCTAGAAACGCAGCTTCTGCGCTTTGCTGTATGCGTTTCTTCCATTCGTGCAGTTTACCCTTCTCTCAGTATTAACGAACTCGCGCGATAAATCTTATTGCAGTAGGTGGACACCGCCTTCTTGTGGTATCACTAATTCGGACAAGGGAGAACGCCAGCGAGCGTGAAACACACGCAAACTGCCCGCCAGCCCAAGCTCAAGGCTGTGACGAGGCGTCTGCAGTGGAGCCCGATGGAACAGCGCAGCCATCTGGTGGCTGTCACAGAAGTGGCAACAGCGGCTGTAAGCGCACGGGCGGGGAGTTTTACAACTGAAGCTAGTCTAGTAACGTTGGGCACTACGGCACCAAAATTCAATGGCACCAAAATGGATGGTGCCACCGATGACCATTGAGGGACTCGAACCCACGACCTTTGGTATAAATTAGGTAGAAGTTAAGGCACGGTTAATTAAGATAGAGTTAATTAATGGAGTCATACTCGCAACCTTTGGTGGGAGTCTAACTCATGGCATTTGGTGTTAAGGCACTCTAAATCAAAACTTTGGGTGTTAAAACACTCGAAGCCATGACCTTTGGTGCAAGTCGTACCCTCAACCTTTGGTTGGACCAAAATTCAACAGCACCAAAATTGATAGTGCCACCACTGATGGTCTAACCCGCAACCATTGGTGGGAGCCAAATCCGTGGCCTTTGGTGTTACTGTTAAGGTAATTAATTAATGCAAAGTTAATTAAGATATAGTTAATTAAGGCAGGCAAGCCTACGGCCTTCGGTGGAAGAAAACAAGTAATAGTAAGTAACAACACATTTGAATGACACTGTCAAGTAATTTAATGAATGTCTCATGAGTGTGCAGGCTTTCACGTTCATTCTCTTTAGCATATGCTAAAGTGACTGTAAACATTCTTCTTTTGTAGGTGCATGCATAAACAAACAATTACTTCTTTCTTCTGCCTCACCAGAACAATCTTTTCTCTGTTTACTTCTCAAGAAGAGTTATTTGTTATAGTGGTCTCAACATGTAATAGCTGAAATAGTGAACTACCACCAAATTTCGTTATCCTAAAAAGCCCGGTAAGAGAAAATTTTAGCTCTGAACTGTGCTTTCGCTGTTAACACCAGAAAACATTATTGAAGCATCTATCTCCTTAGTAAGAAATAGCAAATGAAGAGATTTCGAATGCAGTTACAACAGTAAGGCATGGAAGCAAGTTGTTGCCCCACTTGCCCATGCACGCTCTGTTCCATACGCGAGAGCATCGTGCTTGCACACAGTGTTCCTGATAAACAAGTCTTGCCAGCCGAGATGGAGGCAACCACTTCCTCATCAAGCAGCATTATGATGTAAAACAGATTGGCAGGACAAACTTCTTACCAGGACTTGACTCACAATCTTGACTCAGAGGCAACAATGTTCTTGGCTTGTCTCCTTTTAAATGTCACATCTGAAATCCACGTGCAAGCGAGAAAGAGTGAGCAGAAGGAACAACTCGAGAAAAGTTTTAAAAATGGCATGAGCGATCATGAAGCCGCCCTGCTGTCCTGGAATTAAAAAATATGCAAAACCCTGTTAACTCAAAGTTGAGATACATGAATTCACAGAAATACAAATCCCTGCAGAATAAAAACAGGAACAGTGCAACACAGGACGAGCAAGTACAGAGCACAGGCTCATCCTGGGTTGTGCTGTTCCTGTTATTATTCTGAAGATGAACCAACCAGTCCCTTTGAACACACTGATGATGCTGCACATAGACCACATAGAGCCTTTCGAAATAGGCACCTGTAGCCACTAAGTTTCTCGCAAAAGCTCAATATACCAGGGGCAGTATTTTCGGTAAATAATTTTTGCGAGACATTGTGTGCCTCGGCACCCGACACAATGGGCGTCTACTGGCAACAGCGATCCTTGCACAGGGCCGAGCAAACGGTGTTGCACATAGGCACCAAGGTGTCAAAAGCATAGTCATGTGAAATCGCTCGTATCCCAATAAAGAAATCAACCAGGAATAAGGCATCTGGGCCGTGATATTGTAGCCATGCCTTTTGCTCGATCCTATGCAACTCTTTCATCCACCATTCTCTGCTGGTTTCTTCCATTCACAACGTGGGCATCGCTATCACCACTGATGAAGCGTGATAAGAAACGGCATTGGAAAAGGCATCACTATGAAATGGCAGCCCTGAACTTGTAACTTAAGAAAATGCCAAGAACGACACTCCGCCCACGTTATTAATGAGATCGCAGCCAGCCATGAACAATCCAATATGCAAAATAGAAGTGAGGGGTGCAGACCGGACACAAGAGTAGAGAAGTGGACAACACGAACGCCGACTATCAACTGAAGGGAGCACTGAAGCGAAAAAAGAAAGAAGACACAAAACTCATCTGCACATGCTCAGGAATGGTAACACCACGTGTCAATTGGGTACACGTGCCGGTCTACGTGAGAGATAACTGTTAAGGCACTTAATCTCTTCCTTATGTGAAGTAATCGAAGGCTGACTCACGCACGCACTTCCACCATTATAGATATGCCATGCCTCTACCATAAGACGCGTATCTTCGTTCTTAGGCCTGTACAATATCGCGCATTCATCTAACTCTGGCGTGCAGTTACAATCTCGGCAATGTAGCGAAAGATTAGAAGGCGATCCACCGGTTAACGACCTTTTATGTTCCATTAGCCTCTGATTGATACACCGTCCCCTTTGCCCTACAGAGAACTGGCCACAGCTAAGGGGAATATTATAAACCACACCCATACGACAGTCAGTAAAACTGTTGTTCTTATTGTGCTTCACTGTAGAAATATCTGTTCGTCTTTTTGCCTTTTACCCGCTCCTTTCTATTCTGTACGGCAGCGCATATCTTACCTAGCTTATTGGGAGCAGTGAAAGCAACATTAACATCATATCTACTAGCAACTTTTTTAAGCCTGTGCGACACTGAATGAATATACGGAATAGCCACTACTCTTTTTTTGCTATTACTGCTTTCTGTAATCACGTCCGTCACTCTCGAAACTGACTTCTTTAGCCGCTCAGCCACAGTGGCCACCGCTACACTAGGATAACCTGCTTCTAATAGGCGCCGGACCTGCGCATTAAAACTGGCGCTCATTTTGTGCATGCAGGATCTGGTGAGGGAAGACTTAAGGCACGACATGGCAGTTCCGTTTTGTACTAATTTAGAATGCTTGGATTGAAAGTTTAGCAACGGCTTCAAAGATCTTGGGGAGTACTGCCAACAAACATGATTTTGTTCGAAGGTCAAGGAAATGTCAAGAAATTGAATTATGCGTCGCTGAGGAAATTCCTTGGTAAACTTTAATCCTCCCCCATAAAGTTTAAAGTGCTAACTTACTGAGTTAGCAGCGGAATCGAATTCTTCCCTATTGCAGAAAATCAGGTAATCATCAACGTAACGAAATATATTGATAACGCTATCACAGTTATATCAGGTGATAGCGTTATCAAGATATTTCGTTACGTTGATGATTACCTGATCTTATGCAACTTTTTTCGCCTCAGTGCTTCCTTCAGTTGATAGTCGGCGTTCGTGTTGTCCACTTCTCTACTCTTGTGTCCTGTCTGCACGCCTCACTTCTATTTTGCATAATGAATCCTTACCAACTAGCTCAGCTTTCTGTCGTTCAGGAAAACAATTCAAAATAACTGATACTTCAATACATCAGAGTTCGAGTGAATGAGGGTTTACTGTAACAAATCTCCAACTGGCTTTGTGAGCGAGTAGTCAGCATCAAAATGAATAACGCTGAGCAGGGCACACACAGCATTGCCTTTGTAGGCTAACAAACATTTTCTATGCTAAGCACAAATGCAGTTACTGAATTTAGTGCAACATCTTTTTCAAGGTGTACACTACAATTTAGCACACAGGTAAGAATGCTATCCTGCCTGAGTTTTCACGCAGGGAAAAGAATGCTTCTGTGCAGATGCGGCAAAGGAGGTGCACATGTTCGGAAGGAGCAGGCTCGAAGCATAGCACACTTGCATTAATTCAACCCCAGATAATCCGATCTTTTTATTTATTTGATCCCAACCGCAGTGCCTCTCGACGCCCATGCATTTCTATGGGCACGAACTTTTATTATTTTGATCCTAAATTTGTCCTTTGCCAGATAACTAAAATTTTACCAGTCAACATACACACCCCTGGCCCTTATGGTGAAACCTATGGTGACCCCTATGCGACCCCTTAGTGGCAGCGTGCCTCGGCAGAGCTTAGGGGTCAGTGGTCAGTGGATTCATTGAACACACATAATCTCCCATTAAAAATACCTACTTTTGGCCTGCCCTATGAAGAATACTATGTCTGATTAGATAGCTCACCAATGCCTGCTTACAGCATTTGCCCAATTCTAAGCACATAATCTTTTCTGCAAGAATATTAGGCCTAAAATAGCATGTGCTGTGCAATTGCATACAAAATTAGGAGAATGTTCAAGGCAGTCATATGCTTTACCGTATACACGGCTGTATTGCGGCAAAGCTGACTTTTAAGAACCGTGCAGCAAAGCAGATTTTAGAAAACCGGCTGCCGTTACATAACACATATTTTAGACCCTTTCCCATATTTCTTGCTGAAAGTCGAGTGCACATAATATTTCTACTTTGTTTAGGAGCTTTATTGTCATTTCTAAGTGATTTTCCTACTTTGGACACATAAGAAGTGCACACAGGCTGAAGTCAGACAAATAGTACTCGCAAATGAATCAGCGGTGTGCTTTGGCATTTTTTCTGCGTCTTGTTTGATTCTACCAATCTTGATCAATTTCGTCGATCCCATAAGGGTCAAATTAACGAAAGTTGACCTCAAACAAGCCCACTTGCAATGACCCGTTTTGCAGCACAAGTTTGCTGAAGACGCCCTCAAAGTCACCTACGAGGAAGTGAACGCAGGAACATTCTTTATGCAGCAAATTCTTGCCCAAGGCACGTATTGTGGCTCACAATTGTTCCCTGCCCTGTGACCACAGTATCAAGGTCTATCTACATAACAGCAATATGTCAACAAGTTTGGGGAACTTAGAGTGGTGTGGTACAGTACAGTACGTAATTTGCTGTGCAAAATTCATTCAATTGCTCGAAGCAGACACTGCCATCCAGGTGACTGCACAGTCCTTGTGCCACGGTGACACAAGATGGACCACTGCACATGCACCCTGTATGTACGTACTGCCAGGGTATTCGCTGTAGCCAAGCTTGCACAGATGGGATCCTCTAGAAGCTTCTTTATTTTATGAACAAGTGCTAGCACTAAGGAGGGTTTCCACTTTGTCCAACCTGTTATATTGTGCTTCAATATGCCCAAATCGGCCCTCATTGGTGCTTTTGCTAGCACTAAGCAACAACTGAGTTTAAGTGAAGCCACACCGCACGTGCACCACTTGTACATGAAATACGTTCCTTCCTCATTATGAGGAGTTGTCGCAGACTGCAAGGTCCTGTCAGTTGTGGTGTCCAAACCAGCCCACACACAGCACTCTGCTGGTACACAAGCTTGGCTGAAACTGCACAGCCCATGCGTGCAAGTGGTTCACGCCCCAGGCACAGTGCCAAACGGGCACCAAGGCATGGCTTGTCCTTTGTGGTGCTGCAGTGCAAGCTTCTATGACACAACACCCACTCAGCTTGCCATCATTCAGTTTACTCTCCCCATTTTCACACAAGAGGCAACAGAAAGGGCAAACAACTGTGCAAACATGTCAGGAGTGCGGAACAAAGAGTAAAAAATATGTGCTCCCTTATAACTTGAGGAATTCTTAGTAAAAAGATGAATTTTAGTATCAAGCATTATCCAAGTTATTAGAAAATCATGTGAGCAAAGAGTCAACGACAGTATGCAGCAACAGGTAAGAAAGCTAAAGGACAGTGCTTACTCTACTCCCTCGATAACATCATTTACTTAAAAAAAGTGTTGAGTGACTTGGGTATAAAGAAGGCAGCTAAAAAGGACATTCAGCATAACAGAAAGGTGAATGCCATTCCTTACACACACAAAAGTTCCCACAGCCTTAAAAAGAATGGCAAGAAGCCCAGTGCAAAAGTGTTTCCAGCTCCTTTAAAGGCCGAGGGAATATGCAAAAGAGTGATTGCCACCACAGAAAAAATATATATATATAAATAAATAAATAGTGCTAAATAAAGTATGTAAACAGGTCCTTGCAAAGCATAAACACCACTGTCAAAAGAATCGCTTTCATGTGTAGGAAATCATAGAAAGGGCAGACAGGGCCACTGCATCAGGTGAAGAGGGCACATGTACGTGAGAGAAACGCTCCAATTAATTCAAGTCAAACAAAATTAATTCTTTCTTCGACAGGAGGGGCCAAGACTAAAAGCCATAGAGGCTTGACTAAATGTCCCGACTCCCTCGTATGTAGCAACATGCAGGAGTACAGGAAACAAAAAAAAAAAATGACACACAAGTAGAATTATGTTGGCACACATCACCTTACATGACAAAGCAAGAACAAAAAAATGCAGATAAAATGCCAGGGCACAAATGTATTAAAACTAACCGCAGCAGAATCAAGATGAAAAATGAGCGTCCTCAAATGTGCTGCTTCTTTACCTTGCACAGCCACAATATAAAGCAAGAAAGCCTTCATCCTGCCCGGAAGGTGTGCTGTCATGCTTCGCAAGTGACACCCTGCCAGCGGTGAACAATGAGCACAAAAGTGTGCACACACCGACTGCGAGCATGAAGTAAGCGGTGCACGAACTTGCCCCGACTTAGTCGTGACCCTCCAGTTGGCAAATCAATCCGAACCTGACAATGCAATGGCGTGAGTGGCGCCTGCTCTTCACTGTTAATGCCAGCTACGCACAGAGCGGTGATCAAGTGATGCCCGGTCCTTTTGTCTGTCGCGCAAAGTGGCCTTACGATAATCCCACTGCCCTAAAGGTGTTGAGCCCTTCTGTATTTTAAAAAAGAAAGACTTTCTCTGCAATAAATAACAGATTGCCGCAAAACACAGGTCCACTGTTAAAGTGACACCCTTTTCTACTCAGTACAACTGAACTTCACTAATTCACGAGTTTCAGAGTAAAAAAAAAACATGCTTCTATTCAATAGAAATTATACTGAAAAAATATTTTCCATATCTTCATATCCTAGACCTGAGCTGCAATCAGTGCCACCATACTAATTTGGTGTTTCGTTTAGTAAGAGGAGACTGTACCTTGATCTCCATGCATCCTACACTTACTGATAGCTTGAAACATTCTTGTTATGCAGTGCTAGACTCCAGAGCATGTGCAGCACCATATTTGCTTGCCCAAAATTTGTAAACATAAAATTTTGTAAAAAAATATCATATTCGTTACCCGGCATTTTTTTTTTATTCAGCATTCGCACACTCCTAATGTCCACTGCTCTGAGTAACCTCAGCTCAAGCACTACAACTGTGCTGCCAACATTCTAATGGACTAAGTGTCAGCATTGGGTAGCACTGTGGAACCTATCAACATCACCATTGAAAAAGCAACTACAGTATATGCAGCAGCTGGCACAAAAGACTGCAGCGTGCATGTGCGCGCTCTTGCTGTACTCGTGATGTATTTCTCTTCATTTTATAAAACATTTTTTGTTCTGGCACCTTTACATAATTTAGGACACGAGGGGTTGCCAACAACAAAGTGCTGCAAAAGTATTTCTGGTAAGTGGAGCACAATTATACTGGGTGCACTTTGACTGCAACTGCAATAAAATGCAGGAACAGTGCATCACTGGATGCACACAGATTGGTCACCACTTACATTAGGCTTTCTCCCTGCAAACTCCAAGAGTTGCCACTGATTATATATTCAAACAGAAAACAATATCCGCCAACTTCGAATACATATTTAATTATCATATCAAATGGGTTCTGGTGAATTTTCTTGTTCATTCTGAAACATTTAATATCCACGCACCCCTACCTTCCTTGTCCTATATAGCACTTAATGCGTGGCCTGCCAACAATAAACAGTTGACAGTTTACACAGTTGTTTGTCCTTGCCTGCAACAAAACCAGTGCAGTGCTGTAAGACCAATCCTGTCAAAGCCTTGTTGGACTGACAGTGTAGGCAATCACCACTGCACATTTTACAACACTGTGGGGTGAAGCAGTTCAATTCTGGCTCTGCAGAAGTGTTGCCAAAAAATGTACAAACCTATCGCATATCCTAAGAAAATGTTACATCAGCAAGTGTCGCTGGCCATGTCATCAGACTTTTTCTGCACCCCCACTTCTGCAACATGGACGCACTTCTCCACTGTACAGTGCATTGAGCCAGGCACGGCCTCACGACAAACATCCAACTGCACAAACGAGTTGGCCATGCTCAAAAAAAAAGCACAGTGGAATCTCACAGGTTTGCCACAGTTCAGCCTATCTACTGCAAGGAGCCTGGCTACAACTAAAATGCAGCAGTGCATAGCTGGCTGAATGTGCGCAAGCCATAGCAGTTGCAGTGCCATGTGTTACACCATCACTCAGTCTTCCACCATGGTCCAGTGCTGCTGCGGATGATGTGAACACTTGGACATAGAGCGAGAGAAATGTGCAGGTGTTGAGTAATAAAAATATTTTTGGTGAAAGCAAGAAAAGTAGTTTTCAGGGGTGCGATTTTCATTTTCTTTAAGATTGGCCAAACTGGAAAGAGAAGACGCAAACGCACAGATTGCCACAAAACAAGGCAAATAACTCACAGAAGTTGGTGTGCCCTCCAGGAGTCCACTTGATCATCACAAGTTCAAGAGCAGCGCCAAGGACAAAGAATACCGGCATAAAACTGTATAGGCCAAAAGCCTTCCTGCCTGGCCAGTTCAGCAATAACTTCGACAAGTGCCTCGAACGTTTCATACCTGCGATAGCAAGATGTTGATTGCTGTAGACAGCGCATGTAGCTTTGCTTTGTTCTGCCGCAACAAAGGAACAGCTGCACCTAGCACTTGTTGAAACAAGTGTTTGTCCTATGGGCTCCGCACAGTGGAGTTTGACCCATGTGCCATCTGTCACAGAGCTGCCAAAACAATGTGATTGCAGGCTTGCCTCGTGGATTGGAACGCAGACACATCACTTTGCAGAGCACGGTGTAGTTTACAAGTGTTCTCCCCTCGAATACAGAGCAGTATGACATTCTAGCAGTATGTAAGGCTTCATGAACATAGCCATGTCAATAAAATGTGTATTTGCACACAATATGTTGCCAATGTGTCCACCACAAAAAAAAAAACAAAAAAATGCTGCACGTTTTTCTGAGTGCATTGCGACGAATTTGGTCATCTCTGAACCGGCTTGTGCTCAGAGAACATGTTGCTCAATACCAGCACAGCTTCGCAGTGTCCTTTGCAGCATTTTACCGAGTGCAACAAATGTAAACAAAAAAAGACTCTATAAACCAAGAGCTCTAGGGCACGACACGAGATATCCAGGGGTGAAATGTTGTTATATTGAGCACAAGACTGGTATGCAGGTGCTGCTAAAGAGCACATTGCGATTCCGTGAGCTCATGCAACAACACATTTAATTTCAATGTACATACTACGACCTACTGAACTCCATACCTGCACATATGTCCCTTGCCCAGCACACCTGGTCTAGTTCAACTGGTTTGCTGCTAGGGTCAAGAGCGTGTGGGCAGAGTGGCACTAGTTATAACCGGTTCACTGTCATCTGCTTTGGCAATCTGTTCCAATGCTCATGCTGCCATTTTGGCAGGAAAAACGCGCTTGTATTGGTGGTGAATGAATAAATTCACAAATAAAAAGAAAACAAAATTTGGCAATGTTTTGCACTTGAATAAATGAGAAGAAAGGGGGTTAACCGAGGGGCCCGATTTTTATTAATCATATCATAAGAAACTTCTTATGATATGAGTAATAAAAATCAGGCTCCTCGATTAACCGCCCTTCTTCCCATTTATTACATAACGAGAGTCTCGAATATGGCAACATTGATGCCTTCAGGTAGCATGTGTGGGTTTATTGACCGGTTGCCTTCACCCAGAATGATCGCGTTCTTGTGACGCCTGCGGCAGAAAGGATGTTCTACATCCGCCGCCAAGGTCTGTGACTGGCGGTGCTGGCTAACACTCCCAGGGTTCTACAGGGAAACATAAATACCCAGGAAAGCGGATAGGGAAATGACCCTACACCTAAAACATGTTTATAATGGACTCGATATACAACCAGACTGGTACCCTATTTTCGTGAGGTGCTTATCCTAACTACCCTTCTAAAGTGAAACCAATGTTTCTACTCACAGTATGAACGCTGCCTTTTATGTGTGTGACTTTCATTGTGCTCTCCATTCTCTGACTATGCAGAACTGGTGATTGTCGGGTTGAATGCTACTATAATAAATACCATGAAAGAAAAAAAAAAAAGACGCGGTAGGTCAAATCGTGGAACATCGCACGCATAATGCGAAGGTTGTGGGATCGTTCCCTACCTGCGGCAAGTTGTTTTTTTTATCCACTTTCATTTCCGTTAATTTATCGTTTCTTTATTTCATTTATTAAGCACAAGTAACTTCCCCTATGTAGTAAGATTAGAGGAGGAGGAGTGGTGCAAGAAAGGTAAACAACAAGCACGGATGGCAACAGCAATGCGAAACGACATAAATTTCCCTTTTCTAGCATCCAAAAGAGAATGAAAAAAATTGCTTTAGAAGATTCATTGGATAAACTACCTTTTTTGGGGTTGATTACAGATAGCCTAATGTCAGAGAAGACATTAGGACTTACTGCTGTGAGCCGTAATGAAAGGCAGAGGATCTGTCTAAAAGTATTAACTAGTAATTCCTGCACCCAATGTGCAACAAATTGATCAAGTCTGTTTCAAGGAAAGGTGAGCATACTTTTATTTTAAATACTCAGCGCTCATCCTGTGTTCTCATACTGTTTTTCTACCATAGAGATTTTTTAAAATATTCTTTAATGTCTGGGCGTGTTGAAAGCCTGCAAAAGCTATCCCAGTGATTTAAAAAATTTGCTGCACCGTAGGCCTTGTGTCACGGAACTATTTTCAAACTGCAAAGCTAGCTTTTCCGCTTGGTACAGTGGCAGCATAACAGTGGTGCGAAAGACATGCATGCAGTGAAGCTGTATGCGTAATTCTCTTTTTGGACTCTCAACACATTCACGGGCAACCTTGAAGAGTTCAAATGAGCGTTCATCAATCTTTGATTGAACATTACAGTGGTTTCCAGTTTCTAAAAAGTGCAGAAGCAAACTTTACAATCTATAAAATGAAAGTGCTGTGGACATTACAAACTCTATAAAGAATGTGACTCAATGTGCAAGATCTGCGCACTTTGTTACTGTGTGAAAAAGGCATTAGCAGTGGATATTTTACGCTATATTAGAGAGCAGTGGACTACATGCACCAACATTTTTCAGGTTCTGGCAGTCAACTTTTGGAGCCAAGTGACCGATCAAAGCCTTGTGACGTTACTGTCACTGTGTTCGCACAAATAATCAACTATGTAAGGAGTTCATCATAATGCAACAGCTGCCATGCTAATTACAACGCCATCCCACTAGAGTAGCAAATGAGCGGGTCATAAAAGCGGCACCAACAGCTGAGCGAGAGTGGGCGTAGGCGATTGCTACAGAAGTTGGTTACAGTCGGCGCACGTCTGGCATGCCAGCATAGGTTGTGGTGCACACTGTGTCTGTGTGATGTGTGTGGTGCGCGACATGGTGCGGTGGTCGGGACTAACAGAAGCAGACGACAAGGAGTGCGCGCGTCGAGGCGAATTCCGTGCTGGAGGAAAACGCCGCCGCCAAAGAGCGTCCGGCACGTGAACGCGCAGCGCAAGAAAAGCAAACGAAGAAAATGCCAACCTATTAGGAAAGACCATGGGGCATCAGGCAGCCAATTGGAAAATGACTAATCGTCCAGAGTGAAAGGAAAGGCGAGGTGCGCTGGCAGAAGGGACGAGACGCCGGGAGAGTTCCAGGAAGCAACGCCAGGAGAAGGTCAGCCACCGGACCGGGAGTTGAAGACAGGCCGTCGGGTTCCGGACCCGAGCCACCAGGACTTCACCCGACCGGGGCCTCCTGCCAACCCGTTCCTGCGCGTCGCCAGTCTACACGAGCGTGCCGCCAGCTGCTCAGGGCCGGCGAGCTTCTGTGCCCGTGGGCAGGACGAGAGCAGTCGGGCTACAGGCCCGAGTTCTACGCCCAGCTGCCCGGCCAGAATGCCGCCCCCGTCTGTCGTGCCGCCTGCTGCCCGAGGCCAGTGTTCGAGCTTCTGTGCCCGTGGGCTGGACGAGAGCAGTCGAGCTACAGGCCCGAGTCCTATGCCCAGCTGCCCAGCCAGAACACCCCGCCATCCACTCGTGCCACCTAGCCGCCTGCGTCTATCTTCAAGCCAGAGCAAGGGCGCTCCCGTTGCCCGGTCAACCACCCTATACCCCAACCTTTGGTGAGACCGGTGCAACTCCTTTCGTCAGCTTGTTGCCGCGTCACCGCGTCGAGACTGTTGTGTGTCCCTGCCGTCGTGGCAAGCCCGGACACGCTCACTATTTAACGTCATACTAGTCCCAAGTGTGTTTCTTATTAAAGAGTTTTAGTATAGGGGATGCAAGCGGCTTGCGTACGCAAGAACTAGGGGCGACAGTACTGCGCATGCGCAGACCGCTACGTCTACTTGCGTCCTTGGGTTGTTTGGCCGGCCGAAAACATCGCTGCCCCTAAGTGGCCACGTTACCCACGTGACTCTTGCGGTGTCAGAGAACTTACGAGTAGCTAGCGGGTAGATAATCTAATAAATCTTTCGCCAAGTGTCGACAGACGCCGTTTTTATATGTATTAGAGAGGTTTAGCGTGTCTGGTATTCGGATAAACGCAGTTGGGGTGTTGGGGCCGAGCCATAAACGGGAGCGTCCTGCATGGTGCATCTACCTGGCTGCGCAAAGCTCAAACTGACAAAAGCAGCTAATATTGCTGTAACCAAGTCTATTCTACTTCGCTGCTGGTGTAAATTTTCGGCACTGGCATAATTATGTTGCTGCCAAAAATTTATACCCGCAGCAAAGTAAAATACACTCGGTTACTGCAATATGAGCTGTCTTTGTCTGTTTGAGCTTTGCGCCACCAGGTGGCAGCACCATGCAGGCCGCTTTAGTTCATGGCTCCGCCCCAACGCCCCAGCCTGCGTTTACCCGATTACCGGACACTGTAAACCTCTCTATTAACTGCTTTTAATAAGAATAGTTTCATGTGCTTTACTTTATATGCTTGATTTCATGTTTTAAAGAGTGATAACGCAGCAAAGATCAGACGTTGATGGCGCTGCAAGCGCATGCGACCTCACTGCGGCTTGCGTTTGGGGCCGCTAACCTATAACGTGTTTCTGCTTGCGTACACAAACGCAAACGCACCCAAGCGCTAAAGGCCCCAACGCCTTGCGTCCCCTACACTAAAGCTCTCTATTGCAGTGATGTCTATTTGAGTGTTTATTTTATGCTTTCTATTCCCTTCTGTTTATTTTTTAAGCCTCTTTCTAGTTCCATTAAATGTTTGTGTGTTTTTGGAACCAACGACTTTGTCCTCAATTAGGTTCTCGGAGGCGCTGCGTAAGAGAACCGTTAAAACCTTTGAGTACACGAACCTTGCATCACAGTCTGCAAGTTTTCCGCCTCTGCAGTTTAAGTTTCCACTGAAGCTATAAACCGCTGGAACAGATCAGGATTACACACACACACAATTTTGGGGGGGGGGGGGAGAGGTTTGAAAGCGGGGCGGTCGGATCCCCACCCCCAGTCCAAGGCACCACTGGCCTCTGCCACCTTGCCTCACCTGACTAATAAAGGACTTTTGTCCTGTCAAGGCACAGGTGAGTTGTGCCTCCCACTGCTCCGTTGTGTAATTGCTATTTGGCCCATGAGGGCGCTTAGTGCATTCCCAGGTTGCATGTATTAAAGTGGATGTGCCAATCAGGATTACCACTAACTGGGGAAAAACAAACATAGCATAAGTATTTAGCCCATCCTTACTGGTCGTACACTTGTGAGATGCCTATTTCGAGAAGAAACTGTGCGATTCACTGAAGATAGAAATGATGGATGCAACCAAAGTATATAATTATACCCGTAGTGTGCCACTTACATATTCCAAAGGCATAAATCAATATAACATTTAAAAAGTATTCGTTGTGTAAGTATTCGTTATGTATGTGACCAACAGCATGTATTGCAGCACTTGAGCAAGAACCTAATTAAGAGCTCTTGAAAGCATGAAAACCCACACTATAATTAAATACACTACAAATTTAAGTTGCCCTACATGTTGAAAATTGTAGGTGGCAAGGCAGAAAGATTAGGGTGGAAATCAAGAGCACGGCAAGGTGGCTACCACAGCTGCCCGACCTTTCATTCTCCGCCTCACTTGTACTTGCCAGTCATCATGCCCACTCCGGTGCGGCCTGTGGAGGGACTGGCCACCTTTACGCCCCGTGCACTCACCTCGAGTACTACACAAGGGTCAATTCTCGCTGCCCCTTGGAAACGACAACTTTGCTGGGAACACTGACCAACAGCTACTGCACGCCCCTGTAATGCATACAAAATGAAATGAGTGCTTTGTTTGTCCCTGTTCATTAAAAAAAAACATGACAAAGAGCAGGTCTTGCGCCTGCTGGTTTCTCAGAATTTACATTTATTTTTCTGCCGCACTAGCTGACATTTCTGCGCCATTGATAAGTGGGATACATGCATCCAGTAACATTCAGTTAAGATGGCAGGCCACATTCAAAATCCAGTTTTTTTGCACAAGATTGATTTATGTTTTTAACATTTTATGTTTGTGCAAACATTCAGAAACATGTTAAAAAGAAGTTATCTCCCTACCATCATTAATTTGGGAGTTACAGTGAGTTTTCCAACCCATACCTCACATTGCAATACCGAAACCACATTGCTTTGGTTCTGAAAATCGGTACTTTTCTTTAATAAAAATACTATTCAAAATACTTTTTTTTTCATTTAATGTTGTCTGTAACTTTAATGGGTATTTTTGTAATTAGTTGTGCATTAGTAATTATATTAATATCTCTAAAAATGGTCACAAGGCCTCTATAGCCTCTATGTGTTGTTTTTGACATCTTTCACATGATTTGAAGCATTTGTTTATGTTTTTCTCAAAACAAGATTTTGCTCCACCTCATGTTAGGCAAACTTTGATAACTTTTTTTCTGAATGAATATCTTCAAATGAAATTTTGTACATGCATTTCTCCGATATAGATGTGGGCAGGCACGTACCCAGGATTTTTTTTCGGGGGGGGCCCACCACCTCCATCATCATCATCATCATCATCATGTTTTATGTCCACTGCAGGACGAAGGCCTCTCCCTGCGATCTCCATTTACCCCTGTCCTGCGCCAACCGATTCCAACTCGTGCCCGCGAATTTCCTAATTTCATCGCTCCACTTAGTGTTTTGTCGTCCTCGATTGCGTTTTCCTTCTCTTGGTACCCATTCTGTAACCCTAATGGTCCAACAGTTATCTAATCGGCGCATTACATTACCTGCCCAGCCACAGTTTGTCCTCTCGATGTCAATTAGAATATCGTCTATACCCGTTCGCTCTCTGATCCAGACCGCTCTCTTTCTCTCTCTTAACGTTATGCCTAGCAATCTTCGTTCGATCGCTCTTGGCGCGGTCCTTAACTCATTCTCAAGTCTCTGCCCCATATGTCAGCACTGTCAAAATGCACTGATTGCACGCCTTACTTTTCAATAATAATGGTAAGCTTCCAGTCAGGAGCTGGCAGTGTCTGCCGTATGCGATCCAACCTATTTTTATTCTTCTGTGAATTTCCTTCTCATGATCAGGGTTCCCTATGATTACTGGACCTGGGTAAACGTACTCCTTCACAGTCTCTAGTGGCCGACTGGCGATCCTGATCTCTTGTTCCTTTGCCCGGCTATTCATCATTACCTTCATCTTCTGCATATTAATATTCAACCCCACTCTTACACTCTCTCTGTTAAGGTCTCCAATCATTTGTTGTAACTCGTCTGCATTGTTGTTGAATAGAACAATGTCATCGGCAAACCGAAGGTTGCTGAGATATTTGCCGTCGATCTTTACTCCTAAGCCTTCCCAGTTTAATAGCTGGAATTCTTCTAAGCACGCAGTGAATAGCTTTGGAGAAATTGTGTCTCCCTGTCTGACCCCTTTCTCTATAGGTATCTCCCTGCTTTTCTTGTGTAGAATATAAGGTAGCTGTAGAACCTCTGTAGATATTCTTACGCGAAGGACGAGTCAGTAAGACGAGAAACTATTTACAGATTATATTTACAACAACGGTTGCAGCGCTGACCGGTTAGATTCACAGCGCGAGCCCAGTTCGTTCTTCCTCCTCTTTTCTGGAGTGATGGCGCCCACGCGCATCGTTCAAACAAACAAGTACCACACGCATGTAGCAACACCTTCCAAGCTTTTTACGTTAGCGTTATGTACTCCTTGATTACGTAGTGCCTCTATGACTGCTGGTATCTCTACTGAATCAAATGCATTTTCGTAATCTATATAAGCCACATAGAGAGGCTTATTGTACTCTGCAGATTTCGCGATAAACTGATTGATGACATGGATGTGATCCATTGTAAAGTATCTCTTCCTGAAGCCAGCCTGTTCCTTTGGTTGACAAAATCCAGTGTTTCCCTTATTCTATTGGATATTATTTTGGTAAATATTATATATAATACTGGGAGCAAGCTAATGGTCCTATAATTTTTCAATTCTTTAACGTCTCCTTTTTTGTGGATTAGTATAATGTCTGCATTCTTCCAGTTTTCTGGGACCCTTGCAGTCGATAGACACTTCGTATAAAGAGCCGCCAGTTTTCCAAGCATTATGTCTCCTCCATCTTTGAATAAATCGACTGTTATTCAACCTTCTCCTCCTGCTCTTCATCGTTTCATGTCTTGCAGGGCCTTTCTGACCTCATGGCTAGTTATAGGAGAGCTTCTGTATCCTGTTCATTACTGTTTCTAAGTGAGGTATTGTGACTCCTCTGGGTACTGTATACAGGTCATCTTAGAATTTTTTCGCTGCTTTTACTATATCTTCGAGATTGCTGATGATATTATCCTTCCTATCTTTTAGTGCATACATCTTGGTTTGTCCTATGCCAGGTTTCTTTTTTGCTGATCTCAGGCTGCGTTCATTTTTTACAACTTCTTCAGTATTTCTCATGTTATAGTTTCGAATATCAGTTATTTTCGCCTTGTTGATCAGTTTTGACAGTTTCGCGAATTGCGTAACGCTGTGCGGCCGCGAGTCCCATACAACCGCGTAGAGCGCAGGACTCTGCGATTCTAGACGTACTGCGCTCACCGCGAAAGGTTAGAAAAACACCCACATAAGCACAGCAGAGAATTGGCTACGTGAGGCGGTTCGACCAATAACTGTAGAAGTGGCCTTCAAAACAAGTAATTGTTCTCCACTTCTGGCGGCGTTTTCTCTACTTCCTTTTTAAATAAAAAGATATTGATCCATAAATATTCTCATAAACAACGGTTAACTTTTTTTATTATTCGCTTTTACTTGCAGTTTGGTTGTTGCCTTGGCTCTCTCCCTTAGTAGATCGCTTAATTTCTCAACTCCTTGCGATTTTTGTTTCCAGTTGCCAATTTTGCACGAAAAGTGCTATACAGTTAGGGAAAAGCAGACGAGGTAACAGGCGACAGTCATTTTGCTTATGGGTTTAAGGGTTATTGCAGGGTTTCATGATGGACGCTCTTTCACATTATTTTATTTTCCACCTTATATAACCCATATCACGTGTATATGGTTCCGGGCATCTGCCAGCATCGCGGCGAGCCGTAACTCAAGGAAATAATGAATCAAAGGGAAAAGTTAAACGCAATTGGCGTTTTCTCCGATGGCAACTCGTTCCATGAGAGTACAGACCAGCTGAGTAACTGCCGCATTCCTCTCCTGGTCCCAGAATCAGCCTAAACAAAGAAGGTTGAACTAACAAAAGCAACAGCTATGCGCATGACGGTTGAATAGATGGTGACAACTGAACGCATCTCGAGTTAATCGCACGGGTGCGGAATCTATGAGAAACTGTCCTTCACATTACAAGAGATGCCGATAACTACCGCCATCTAAAAGGAGTGAAAAAGGCAGCATAATGCTGACCGATGAACAGCTGCCAAGTCTCAACATTGATCTGGCGGCGCTTTAGAAATGTGTGAGGAGTGGTGGCGTGGGTGGGGAGAGGGGGGGGGGGGGGTATGCCACTTGATTTCGGGGGGGGCCCGGGCCCCCCCGGGCCCCCCCCTGGGTACGTGCCTGGATGTGGGTAATGAAGAGGACGAAAGAAATTGATACAATATTTTCTTAATTTACAGCTCATTTGACAAATAAATTTGGCCCAAATGAGCTATTCTTTTTACTTTGCTTAGTTTTTCAAACATTAATTCCTTAATATTTGTCACATTAATTTGCCCTCGTTCATTGCTAGGTCCCACACTAAGCTACATAAACGACAAAGCTTTAGTCAATTGAGCAATTTATTAGTTACTTATCACTGACAGCACGACTTGCACTTTAAACACATATGAGAAAAATTACCTGCCAAAAAATAAGATGAACAATTTTTTTCACTTTAAATAGTTGAGTATGTTAAATAATACACGCTTATTCAGGAAAAAAAGTAATTTCAATCCTGGCTTCTGATATTTTTTTTAACGTTTTGTGTGTGTCCTTCCACCTTAAGGGTCAGCAACGACAAGTGTCTTTTTCCTGCATCCTTTGTTTCGTTTCACCCAATAAGTTCTCTCAAATAGCCTTGGCGCACTTGCCATCAGAATTATTGCTTTTATTCACAATTAGGTGGCCTAAATTGTTATAGTCTATACTACAAGTCCAGCATTGGGTTCTCCTGCATATAAGGCGTCTGCATGCCGGGCTTTGCCTCATTGTGTTGCTGCAATGCTCATTTTCAATGGTGAATTCTTTAAACATAGACGGAGGCAAAACTAACATATGCAGTGCACTGTAACACAATGAAGACATAAAAATGGCACGTCGCATTGCTAGTGGATTTGGAGAAAAGGCACGTTGCTCAAGCACACCAACGGGAGGCAACCTTCTCTTTGCAGACCCTGACCAGTGTATGGAGCCTATACACCTCGTGCACTGCCTATAGAGGCGCCACTGAAAGCCACCTAGTGGACGCTTCCCACAGTACATGCGGGAGCAGTAGCAGACGACAACCCTTTGCAGCAAGGATGGCTGAAGTGCGCAGCTGCGATTTCTCCTTTGTTCGGGAGCCAGGCTGCTTCTTCTGCGGTGAAAGCTGTAGGGAAGATGCTGACCTCTCTGCGAGCGGGTATGAACACGATGTTACCGGTGTTTGGGACAACATGGTCCACATACATGCAAGGTGTGTCCCGTAGACAAACGCCATGAACCCCATTTACATGACGTGGAGCTCATGTTCACTAGCCGATACAGGCACGTACCCAGGATTTTTTTTCGGGGGGGGCCCACCACCTCCATCATCATCATCATCATGTTTTATGTCCACTGCAGGACGAAGGCCTCTCCCTGCGATCTCCATTTACCCCTGTCCTGCGCCAACCGATTCCAACTCGTGCCCGCGAATTTCCTAATTTCATCGCTCCACTTAGTGTTTTGTCGTCCTCGATTGCGTTTTCCTTCTCTTGGTACCCATTCTGTAACCCTAATGGTCCAACGGTTATCTAATCGGCGCATTACATTACCTGCCCAGCCACAGTTTGTCCTCTCGATGTCAATTAGAATATCGTCTATACCCGTTCGCTCTCTGATCCAGACCGCTCTCTTTCTCTCTCTTAACGTTATGCCTAGCAATCTTCGTTCGATCGCTCTTGGCGCGGTCCTTAACTCATTCTCAAGTCTCTGCCCCATATGTCAGCACTGTCAAAATGCACTGATTGCACGCCTTACTTTTCAATAATAATGGTAAGCTTCCAGTCAGGAGCTGGCAGTGTCTGCCGTATGCGATCCAACCTATTTTTATTCTTCTGTGAATTTCCTTCTCATGATCAGGGTTCCCTATGATTACTGGACCTGGGTAAACGTACTCCTTCACAGTCTCTAGTGGCCGACTGGTGATCCTGATCTCTTGTTCCTTTGCCCGGCTATTTATCATTATCGTCATCTTCTGCATATTAATATTCAACCCCACTCTTACAGTCTCTCTGTTAAGGTCTCCAATCATTTATTGTAACTCGTCTGCATTGTTGTTGAATAGAACAATGTCATCGGCAAACCGAAGGTTGCTGAGATATTTGCCGTCGATCTTTACTCCTAAGCCTTCCCAGTTTAATAGCTTGACTTCTTCTAAGCATGCAGTGAATAGCTTTGGAGAAATTGTGTCTCCCTGTCTGACCCATTTCCCTATAGGTATCTCCCTGCTTTTCTTGTGTAGAGTTAAGGTACCTAGCTGTAGAACCTCTTTACATATTCTTACGCGAAGGACGAGCCAGTAAGACGAGAAACTATTTACAGATTATATTTACAACAACGGTTGCAGCGCTGACCGGTTAGATTCACAGCGCGAGCCCAGTTCGTTCTTCCTCCTCTTTTCTGGAGTGATGGCGCCCGCGCACCTCGTTCAAACAAACAAATACCACACGCATGTAGAAACATTTTTCAAGCTTTTTACGTAAGCGTTCTGTAGTCCTTGATTACGTAGTGCCTCTAGACTGCTGGTATCTCTACTGAATCAAATGCATTTTCGTAATCTATATAAGCCACATAGAGAGGATTATTGTACTCTGCAGATTTCGCGATAACCTGATCGATGACATGGATGTGATCCATTGTAAGGTATCTCTTCCTGAAGCCAGCCTGTTCCCTTGGTTGACAAAATCCAGTGTTGCCCTTATTCTATTGGAGATTATTTTGGTGAATATCTTATATAATACTGGGAGCAAGCTAATGGTCCTATAATTTTTCAATGCTTTAACGTCTCCTTTTCTGTGGATTAGTATAATGTCTGCATTCTTCCAGTTTTCTGGGACCCTTGCAGTCGATATACACTTCGTATAAAGAGCCGCCAGTTTTCTAAGCATTATGTCTCCTCCATCTTTGATTAAATGGACTGTTATTCCACCTTCTCCTCCCGCTCTTCATCGTTTCATGTCTTGCAGCGCCCTTCTGACCTCATCGCTAGTTATAGGAGAGTTTCTGTATCCTGTTCGTTACTGTTCCTAAGTGAGGTAACGTGACTCCTCTGGGTACTGTATACAGGTCAGCTTAGAATTTTCCCGCTGCTTTTACTGTATCTTCGAGATTGCTTATGATATTATCCCTCTTATCTTTTAGTGCATACATCATGGTTTGTCCTATGCCAGGTTTCTTTTTTACTGATTTCAGGCTGCGTTCATTTTTTTACGGCTTCTTCAGTCTTTCACATGTTATAGTTTCGAATATCAGTTATTTTCGCCTTGTGGATCAGTTTTGACAGTTCCGCGAATTGCGTAACGCTGTGCGGCCGCCAGTCCCATACAACCACGTAGAGCGCAGGACTCTGCGATTCTAGACGTACTGCGCTCACAGAGAAAGATTAGAAAAACACCCACATAAGCACAGCAGAGAAGTGGCTACGTGAGGCGGTTCGACCGATAACTGTAGAAGCGTCATTCAAAGCATTTCTCCACTTCCGGCGGCATTTTCTCTACTTCCTTCTTAAATAAAAAGATGTTGATCCATAAATATTCTCATAAACAAGGGTTAACATTTTTATTATTCACTTTTGCTTGCAGTTTGGTTGTTGCGTTGGCTCTCTCCCTTAGTAGATCGCTTAATTTCTCAACTCCTTGCGATTTTTGTTTCCGGTTTCCAATTTTGCACGAAAAGTGCTATACAATTAAGGAAAAACAGATGAGGTAACTGGCGACAGTCATCTTGCTTATGGGTTTAAGGGTTATTGCAGGGTTTCATGATGGACGCTCTTTCACATCATTTTATTTTTCACCTTATCTAACCCATATCACGTGTATATGGTTCCGGGCATCTGTCAGCGTCGCGGCGAGCCGTAACTCAAGGAAATAATGAAGCAAAGGGAAAAGTTAAACGCCATTGGTGTTTTCTCCGGCCGCAACTCGTTCCATGAGAGTACAGACCAGCTGAGTAACAGACGCATCCCTCTCCTGGTCCCAGAATCAGCCTAAACAAAGAAGGTTGAACTAACAAAAGCAACAGCTATGCGCGTGACGGTTGAACAGATGGTGACAACTGAGCGCATCTCGAGTTAATCGCGCGGGTGCGGAATCTATGAGAAAACTGTCCTTCACATTACAAGAAATGCCGATAACTCCGCCATCTAAAAGGAGTGAAAAAGGCAGCATAAGGCTGACCGATGAACAGCTGCCAAGTCTCAACATTAATCTGGCGGCGATTTAGGAATGTGTGAGGAGTTGTGGCGTGGGTGGAGAGGGGGGGGGTTATGTCACTTGATTTCAGGGGGGGCCCGGGCCCCCCCGGGCCCCCCCCCCCTGGGTACGTGCCTGAGCCGATACATGATGTTGAGTGATGCGATTTCTCGGTGGTTTTTTTTCAATCTACCCTTGCCGCAATGCTGCTTCTGTATCTGAATAATAAGCACCCGTCATTAGTGCAGACTTATATCAAACAAATCCACACGGTGCAATCTCTGCATATGCCGTTGTGATTTTTCAGCCGATTAGTACATGTGACATCGCCGAATAAGTGCAGTCGAAGTTGCCTCAAGAAGAGTAATTGCCAATTTATTCATGGAAACGCGTACACCAGCCAACGAAGTCACCAAACACACAGGTTAATAAAAGCGCGTTAATGCTGTACCACCGATGCAATTCTGCTGAATACACCGATGAACTACCGTTCCCTCTGCAGTTTGTGCAATTTTAAATTCTTCAAGGGAGCTGCTTGGAAACGTACAAAGCTAAAGACTGACTAATTTTTCAGTACATTTTTATATTACTAGAGAGAGGTGCCACATGATATATTTAAAGGCAGAGCAGCGCCAGTTAAAGCAGATGAGCGCTGGCGCGAAGGCCCGGTTTAGTCGTCTGCAGCGTATGTATAAGAAAGAATTCAGTTGAGTACAAAACTTACATGCAAGAAGGGACTACGTTGTGAAACAAACAAATTACTCGGCGTGTTAAGTTTGCTCAGGCAGCATCGAAGTGTGATGACTTCCCAAACGGGACGCAAACTTTTCAGTGAGAAATGGAACAAAAATACCATATGCAGCAGCTATTAGCAATTCTCGCCCTGAACTACTACCTATTTTCTAAACACATTTCCAAGAACGCAAACAATATCTAAGATGCCCTCAGGCGAAACGAATAAAGCTGTTAAAGAAGCACTTCCTTGGTATCATTCCGCTAAGACACAGTGTGATTTATACCCTTTACAAACAAGGCAGGGCGAAAACTTTGCAGCTCAAAAGAATCGACAAGAGTTATGCATGGAGCAACTAGCAACAGTTAAACATGTGCGAAGCCACGCATAAAATATATGTAAAAACATTAAGTGCGCGACAGCTCGTGCGAGGATTTACCGTGCCACATGAAACCAACAATTTCAGTTCTTGCAAACTTCAGTAGCTTTAACATACAACGCAATGCGCTCGTGCAGTCGTGCTGCCTAGCTAGCGCAACGAGGTAAAGAAGCGGAAAAACAATATAATCGGCAAACAGCATTCCGAACTTTAGCGAAATGCCTTTAAACCTCATGCTGCACTGCAGACGAACTTCGTTGCTCACGCGTCTATGATCAAGTGGAAAAAAACACCAATGAGACAAAGGAAAGGATGAGATCAAGAAATTTCCCTTCGAAGCGACGATCCATTTTTGCTACCGTTGCTCCCGCTGATGAGGCTTTGCCGGGAATGATTAGAACCGTATCGCCGGCACGTTTTTACCGGTATTTGAGCCCTCCACCCTGCAACAATTCTTCGACATTCCCTGAAGCTGTGGCCACCCCACACGTGCGAATGGTGTTGCCTATCTTGCTCTGAAGACGTGAATAAGACGGAGAAGCACGATCAACGACACAAGAAACTACGGCGCACGCCAGACTCCTCTCCTGCGTGTTCTGCGCAAGGTCGCCACCAGTGGCACGTCTGTCGGCGTGCACGGTGCGTATACTTAGTAAAATGATATGACCAAACTATAAAGACGCATGTTTGCACATTTATTTTGTATTTGCGTTCACAATAGTATTTAGCTAAAATTAGAGCCTTTATCCCCCATTTTTGAATTTTCGACATACATTTATTAACTTTGTTTTCAATGTTTGTTTTCAGTTTTTTTTCAAACTTTATTCGCACGATAAGTCACTAGCATTTTTCACTGACTATATTTATTCGCATGAAGGATCACCAATGCTGATGTTTTTCATGGCCAATTTGATGCCTCTTTCTGAGTATGTTATTTCTTTTATGGTAGCGTCTAGTTATGTTGCATTATCCCTGCTTGATTTCCCCATTGAGATTCTATGAATTCATAAAAACGCGCAGGAAAAGTGCTTTGGCATCAAAAAGTGCTTCATAAAACACACAAAACCACAATATGCGACCATGATGTACTAGTCATGAACAGGACGAACAAGACAGGACAGCACAGTGTATGTCGTCTCCGCTTTTGGCCTGTCCTTTGCACTGTCTTTGCCCCCTTCGAACGTTTCAAATATGAGGAACAAACATTGTCAAGCAGTGACAAATTGGATAGAGTAAGTATGTACGTTAAATAACTACATATATATATATATATATATATATATATATATATATATATACACATTCATTATTAGAAAAAAGGTATTACAAGCCCTTGCACTAGGCTGTATTGAAATATAATGTTTACTTTGCAAATCATTTGTACCCATCACACCAACTGAATGTTATTCCCCTGACACAGGGACACTCCAAAGGCCTTTGGACTAAGTGACATCTATCAGAAAGGCGTTAACACAGTGTGAACACAATTTCTTTTTTTTTTTACTGCAATTGGCAATCTTATACTTGACACACTTTCCGGCATCTGTCTAGCTGTCTATGCCCATTTCCAACGGCTTTTCATAACCCACGCAACTTCGGCAACTGGGTAGTCCTGTCTAAATATATATTCACACATGCACCATGCATGGACATGTCCCGAGGGAAGCGCAAGAGAGGAGCCACATGTGCCTAGTATACAATGCATTGCCCAGCAGTGGCAATGCGGCGTGTAGCTACATTGCTTCAATGCTACTCGCAATAGTGTAAGCCTTCATCTTGATATGCATTCTGCCAGAATTTTTTGTAAAGGACTGCTGTGAAAAGGGATCCCGCATGGGCACTGAGCAGTAACCTCACATGCAGCTCTTTAACAACCTAAAACAAGGCAAAACACAATTTTGTCTTGCTAATAATTTTAGTGCTTGCAAAAACAATTTTATACTTAGAATCATTGACTGTTGGGCCAGTTGGTGCATTATGTGTTGCTGAGCAGATAAAGGGCAGAAGAGAGAAATAAACTTTATTGTGAGACCAGGCTCTTTGAGCCCAAAGGGCAGAAGGAAATCATTTTTTTTTCGCCTTTATTCTGGTCAACGCCACATTTTATACTTCGCAGTGACACAATGTGTCGGGCAGTGAATGTCTGCTGCAGCTGTACTCTCAAGTTGTCAAAGCCCTTGCCACAATAGCATGGTGTCCAGTCATGTAGGCCTTGGGCAGCTTCGTCCACATGCTGCACACACGGCGCTGTATGATTAATATAGCTCTAGTTTTGTCAGGGTTTTGAATCACCACATGCCTCTTTAGTTTGACGTTTATCGTTCGTTCGGACCATCATATCCTAAACACCTAAACACAGCTGCACAGCAGCAATGCACAATGCTTAGGCGAGGAAACTGCTTTTGAATGGGACGAGATGATAGACACGAGTGCTGTTAGCCATGTGTGTGCGTATAAATGCATTCCAGGCATTGACCAATGCATCACCTTGAAGATATACCTCGAACAAAAAAAAGCATGAGATGTCAGAAGCATTTGCTACCCACAAGTATGTTGAACTGTGCATCAGTTAAACCTCCACATTCTAGCTCAAGGAGTTGGCATACCTTAAATGCATTTTGAAAATGTGTCCTGCTCTAATTGGCCTTTCACTAAGAATAAACATTACGGTTGCTAGTCAGTCGTGCTCGTGTCTTTTTGTCTTATTAAAGATGGCACTGTTTCTTCACTGAAGTACACACGCCCATGGACAAAAGTATAAATAGCTTGGATGTTACATCACGGACACAGCTTGTCACTGTGATGGTTCTTCAATAAGGCACTTAAGATGATATCAGTGTATCATATTCAGTGCCATAAATAAGTTTCTTCCATGAAGGAAGAAAACCTCAGGAGAGGCTTCTGCCCTACCAGCTGTGTTTGGAGCTGCACAAGACACCAATGGATGCAGCTACTCATTGTGCCACTTCACCAACATGGCACCTTGGATGACATCAGTAAAAGTCATGTATAAGGAATTATGCCATAAATATGATTTGTCTTCTCACCTTTGCATGTAAATTGAAATTGAGGACTTCAATTGAAACTTCACATTGCAAACTTTCCATTGCGCGCATCAATTACAGCGTATGCATCTGCTTACTGGCGTGCCAACTGGACCGAATTGGCAGACTTCACCTTCCTCATCTGCTACCAGAATGTGGAACCAGCTGGGCTGTACTTGCTCCATTACCGAGCCAAATGGGCCTTCACAGCCAAGTTGACTGCAGGCCATTGGCACCCGAGAAATGTGCTCAGATGCCAATGAAAAGAGTTCTCTGCAATTTCTGAACATGTGAAATGTGAGTGGCAACACTCAATTTAAAAATGTCTAATGCTGCAACATGACTAAAATTGCTTAATCATTTTTTTTTCCTGCATTATTCAGAGACACAATTTCTTCAACACTTCATCGGTTTCAGTTTAAAGAGCCTCATACGTCTTGCTACATACTTATTGAAAACATATAAAGGAAATCGTACTATACCGTGCGTCGACAACAAAATGCCATTTGGTAAGGGGTCCTTCAGTGAAGTGTTTTCTTCAGTATTAAGAGCCTGTGCTTGCCTTTGAAGTCCTTAATGCTTGCCAGACATATGATAAAAAAGTGGCTACGTGTGAATACGGATTCTGCAAAATAATTAAGCATAACTGCCCAAATGCCTCGTTTTACTGGATGTCATGTGGCCCTTTGTTGGTTCAAACAAATGAAAGAAGAAATTGCACAGATTTCTTATGGTGCTATTTAATTTTAACTAAACGCATTAAGGCATGCATAATACGCCTTTTTGCATACAATTAATGTTCGTTGCTGGAACTAATTTAGTCGATGCAATGCAAGCAAAAGCATGTGCGACGTGATAGTGAGGAGAGCGTACGTAAGTTGCCAAGTCCTTTTTATACACGTTTTCATCGGGGAGCGCGAGAACCTGCTCTCTAGAGTGTGGCGCGGGGACGCACTGTCATCGCTTCCGAATAGAGGTCATAGGATCAAATGATGACGACCCTACCGCACAACAGCAGCAGCGCACGATTAGAAACGATAACATTCATCCAAGACCACACTAGTCATGGCATGCGTACGGTTACGAATATATGTCATGCATTCCGACAACAATTTAAATCAAGTGCGATAATAGACCACGGATTACCACAAACGGACTAATGCACACGAGGACACAAGCGCGTGGCACCATAGAAATGATACAGGCTAAGCATGTCAGTACAATTTCTTTCTCTATGCCAATACTACCAGCACTATCTCCGCCCATATAGTTTCTCGCTATATTACAATATGATATTACCTAGAAGGAAATCTGGAGCTGCCACGCTGCTCCAGTCACCATCGTTGCGCTGTTGTATACAGGGTCCCGAATATGTAGCTGCGCGTGTTCGAAAAAAGATTTTGCATTCATCGCTGCGATGTTTTTGCTCAAATTTTGCAGAACGATCACATTTTGGCTTTGTTTAGTATAACACTTGGCACCGTTTATTGCCTTGCCAAACAATTAAGCACCAACCTTAGAGAAGGGAAACTGCGTACCTTTCACAGTGGTACGAAAATGAGCAGCGGCAGCGCATAGAACTAAGTAAGTAAGTAAGTGGTCCTGATCCCTTTTGACTCAGGGCAGGCGTTTGTCAACGCCACAGGAGATGTTCAGAGTACAAGAAGGAAAGAAAGTAAGGAGAGAAAACGCAGAAAATAACATAAAACACAGTTTTGTCACAGTCACAGTCTGTGAGTCCGTCTGGTTGGTCCGGTTTGTTGTAATCGCCTCGGATTTCACCAAAGCCATGACAATCCAATCCGCCAGCGCTGCCGGTTCAAGCATGGTTCAAGCAGTGCCTCCTCTATTTTCTCAGTGCCTGGGCGAACGCTCTCCCCAGGCCGTCGGGCGCCCGCGTCGCCGCCGCCGCGTGGCGGCGCTGTGTGAGTAGGATAGTTAAAACCCCTCAATCTCCCAAAGTAGCGCCATTCACTTCTCTCCTCCTCCGCTCGGCGCGGCCTCGACGGTGGCGCCGCCGGCAGTGGGCCTGCCGTAGCAGACGACGGCTAACACGCTACGGGAGGAAATCTGCGGAAAAGTTCGTTCGAGTCCTGCGGAGCAGTTTTTTCAATCTAGATCTTGCTTTGTCAGTCGGTAACTGGCCTTAAGAATGTCGTGTCGGATTTGCGGAAGAAATAGAGAAAAGCACCATTATTCAAGGCGTATTTAAGGCGTAAAGCGCGCGCACGTTGAAAGTTCATGTTGCTGAAACACGACACAAGCACGCGGTGTGCTCAGACACGCGAGTAATTACCAGAGTTTCAGGTTTTGACAGCGCGAAAGTATGTGCACGTGGTTTCGTAGGTTAATTTACGTACCTGCAGGATGCTTTTGTTCGGCCGGCGCGTGAGAGATTCCGACTGTCTGCGGTCAGCAATGCCTGGCAGCACGGCCGTTTCTGTTCCGCGCCTTTTACAGATGTACGTAGCTCATGCACAGGTTGTGGTGGCCATGAGCAATGTTTTCACACATAGGCGGTATAGATAATTTTAACAACTTACCAGCATATGAAATCGTTATTTATTTATTACAGTGCAAATGGTTAGAATTTGATAGAAAAGAAAGAAGGAACTTGATGGGACAACTGGAAAGAGGTTCAGAAAATAATTATCCCCCTCCCTCATTGGCACTAGCAACACTTTTGTTGAAGTGCTAATTTTATCTCTGTATACTACGTGCGTCTGTATTCTTTTGCGTTGTAAGTTTTCACAAGGAAGCAGTGTTGCGTTAACTGGAACAGTCAAGGCACACAAGACAGAAGAAAAGTTGATTCTTGGGTTTTACATCCCAACACCACGATCTCATAAGGCACGACATAATGGGGGCTCCGGATTAATTTTTTTCCAGCTGGGGTTCTTTAACGCGCCGCCCAATGCACTGGACACGGGCCCGTTTTGACACGGGCGTCAAAAGAAGAGGTTGGAGGAGCCGTGGCACTTACTTCACAAAGCCGCGCGTTCTTTGCCACTTGCTCGAAGTGAGCCCGCCCGATCTTGTGAATCCACACTTTTCTTCGTTTTGCGTTGCGCCCGGCGGATGGTAAAACAAAAAGCTTTTTGCCGTCACTGGGTCTATTGTGGCAACCGTAGGCGCAGCAGCACGGCATCGCAATTAAGCACTCGGCCCTAACACATTGTATAAAACTACCGCGCTCCTTCAAACCGCCTGCCGTACTTCGTCGCGGAGGCCCAAAAATGGGGGTCGCAGGCCCAAGATTGGGGGTCGCAGCGCGCTGGAAAGAAAAGATATACAAAAGCGCGGCGCCTGCTCTACGCCGGAAAGAAAAAAATATACAAAAGCGAGGGGCCCGCTTTCACGTGACACAGATTGGCCAATGGGGGAGCGGAGGAGGCTGGGGCGACAGGAGGAGTGGAGGAGGAAGCGCCTGGGTGAGCGGGGTGGCGGAAAGATCTAAGAATGGCGCTACTTTTGGTAAATTGAGGGGCTTTAAGGATAGTAAGCTGGCGCTGACGGGCCGCGCGCAGTACGAAGCTGACGAATTCGTGTTTGCATCCGCGTTTGATTGCATTTCCGATTTTTCTCAGGCTTTTGCAGGTACGTATTCTGCATGCACTCTGTCCGGTCGCGCTGACAATGCGAAACTTGCATTCGTATTTCATAGTATCCGTTTTCTTTTTTCTCAGGCTTTTGCACGCACGTGTTGCACATGCAGCCTGTCCGGCCGCGCTAACACTGCGAAACTTTGAATTCGTATTGTTCTTCTTTCAGGATTTTGCAAGCACGTGTTCCCTATGCCTCAGTATGTCTTACTGTTGCGTACCATTGTGCAAATCAAACGGAAAGAAAAAGACTGTCGGGCTGTCGTTCCACGAAATACCAGCTGCCGCTGGTATACGAGAGAGGTGGCTTGCAGTAATTAGGCGGGGTGATTGGTCGCCTAATACAACTTCAAACTACACTAGAGTATGCAGCCGCCATTTCAGAACAGAAGACTTCACAGAAGAAAAAAAACGGCGGCTCAAGAAGGATGCAGTTCCGTCCGTCTTTGCAGACTACCCTTCACGTTTGCAGCCGAAGGCAACAATTAAACGAAGCATGGCAAGTATCACTAAACGTGACCGTGCTGTGAACGAACAGTCAACGAATGATTGCACCAGTAGCCATGCTGCCTCGCGACCGCTGTCATGTGCAACGCAGGCAACAACAGGTCCCGAAGTTGAAGAATCGGAGCCGATGGATACTACAAGCGCTACCTGCGAAACAAGAGACCATCATGGTCTACAGTGCCAGAATGAATGCGTGCACAGGGCTGACCAGGCTGCCTCATGCGACAAAAGTGTCCAGGTCGACAGCAATTCGGACTCTGCTTTGCTCACTACCGAAAAGGCCAAATGGAAGAGAAAAGAAAGAGATCTGAGGAGCCAGATACTGAGACGACATCAGACAATTGACAAGTACAAAGAGGAGCTCAAGAAACTGCAGGAGGACTCTTTGACTGCAGACGTTTCCTACATTAGAGAAAGAGCAGTAGAGAAAGAGGCTTCAGCATTGTTTCTCGTGGACCAAATTACCAATTACAAAAAAAAAGGCCTACCTGGTCTGAAGAAACTACACGACGTTGTGTGGTGCTGAGGCATTTATCAACGAAAGCCTACGAACATATTCGAGGGGAGATGCTTTTGAAGCTTCCAGACCGAAAGACCCTAACCAACTATATTGGAACTACAAGTGGTGAGACCGGCTTCAGCAAACTGGTGGAAGCTCGGCTGATATGTGAAGCCGAAAACTTTGACAAACCGCAATCAAAGGTCTGCTCGCTCATCGTTGACGAGATGAGGGTAAAGCAGAAGTTGCAATACAACAAGCAACGTGACTGCTTTGTTGGGCAAGTAGACATCGGGGTGGAAGAGCAAAACGGTGACCTTGTCTTAGCCAATTCGCTCCTGTGCTTTGTCATCAGTGGACTGACAACAAAGTTTCGAATTCCAGTTGCCTATTATTTTACAAAAGGGCTAACGGGCCCCCAACTCCACAAGTTGCTGATTTTCGTCATGCAAAAAGTGGAAGCTTGTGGGTTTAGGATTGTTCGCCTTGTCACGGACAATCATAAAGTGAACGTGAATTGCATGAAATTGCTTGGAAATGGCCTGCTTACCTACCGGATTGAACACCCCTGTGACCGCAGCAGGATTCTTTTCATTAGCTTTGATCCGTGCCACGTGCTGAAGAACGTGAGGTCACAGTTTCTATCGCGTGACTTTGGCCCGAAAGGTGAGATTTCTGCTTCACACAAAGACCTCTACCAACTGCAGAAAGGCTTGTCTGTAAAGCCTGTTCGGTTTTTAAGCAGGAAGCATGTTTATCCGAGCAACATAGAAAAGATGAACGTGGCAAGAGCCGTCCAGCTCATGTCTCCAAGTGTAACCGCTGCCTTGGAACATCTCAAGGATCAGGCTGGACACACTTGTGCACTGTCATTTTCAGCCGCAGGCCCAACAATTACGTTCATGAAGAACGTTTATCGGTGGTTCGTGCTTCACGATGTCAGCAACACGACGCAGCACATACGCCACAATTTTTCGGATGGCCGTCAATTTGACGACAGTGCTGATCCGCGGCTTGAATGGCTTGAGGTCACTTTTCCTATGTACTTGGAGACATTAAAGAAAAGATCTGGACATGCTCATGAATTCCTCACAGCCGAAACGTATGAAGCAATTCTGTTAACCACCTATTCGACAGTGGCGTGCGTCAGATATCTGTTGACAGAAGAGAAGTTTTCTTTTGTGCTCACTCGAAAATTCAACAGCGATCCAATTGAATCGCTCTTTGGAAGTTTGCGAATGTCATCCGGGTGCAACGACATGTTGGACGTTCGGGCTGCACTGTCAGGCCTCGAAAAGCTACCGAAGACCGGGATTACTGTGTCGAATGCAGCCTCCAATATTGCCCACAAAGAATGTGGTGCAATGTCGGGACACATACTGTGTGATGCACATTCCTCTGCACAACCAACTTCTGCTTCAGCTTCAATACCTCCCCTGCCGTCGACTGTGCAAGCAGTGCCCCAGCTCTCGAGAGCAAGATTGGCATTGCAGAGACTTAATACCACAATTTTGCCACAGCAGCTGTCATCGCTTCAGATTTCGGCTACCGCCTATGTGGGGGGCTACATTGCAAGGGTTGTAGGCGAGCATATTGACTGCGAGAACTGCGTTACTTTGTGTACGAAGCCGGTGAGCAACCAGCCGCTCTTTCAGCTCACTCGAAGCCAAGATCGAGGTGGGCTGCTCTACCCGTCGGACCAACTTCTCTTTGTCCTGGACTGTTTAAGAGATTTTGCTGACCGTGCACTGCAGGAGCACCAGACCTTGCAGAAGCCATTGACTACCTTAGTGGAGTACGCCGTCCCAGCTCTTTGTTCTTCAAAGTTGCTAAAGTGCAAGAGCAATGACAGCAACGAGCACAGGCTTAAGCTCATGAACCTCATATCGGTTCGTTTCCTGAGGCCGCTCCTCTGCAACTACGCCTTCAATGTTACTGATAGGCACGACGCAGTTAAACATTTTGTAAGAAAGCCCCTTTCGCGAAAGCACGCGAAACTGTGAGAGTGGCATACGCTTCAATGACATGTGGTAGCTTCCTTCCGCAATAAATGCTTTTATTTCCACCATTGAAATGGTAAAATCAATGTGAGCCATGACTCGCAACTCATTGATATTGAAGACATGAACCTCCCTATTTGCGGAGTGTCTGCATGCAGGTTCTGCAGAACTTCATGTGTTGCAGAATCGCGCGGCAGAACGCGCTTTTTGTTTGTTTTTGCATCGTTACGATTCAACAGCTTTGAGTTCCTAAATGACACGGCACAGCTCCTCATTTTCTGACGCCAGCTGTGGCTTCCTTGCGGTGGCAACAAATGTAATTCTCAAAAGCTTTAAGAAGGAAACGTGGCATCACGTCTTGCCGTAGAGCAGTCTCACGACCTTACGTGCCATTTAGCGCGTGAACTCCCGGCTTGCGTGCAGCCTGCTACACGAGTAGACGTTAGGGGCTCTTTCAGCGCCCAAGCGTTCCCATTATATGGTGACAAGCACTGCTTTCAAATATCGACTTTCATATAAGCGAACATAACGGCGACAGAACATTTTTCCGCGCATTGGATTTCAACTGGCGCGCGCTCTCGTATCGGCGCAGCAGACGACGCGCAAGCGCATCGAACAGCAATAGCCGCGAACGACACATGCCTCTAAAATAGGCTGGTTGCCCAGAGCGACAAGTGCTTCAGGGTTCGTGTTTACAAAGGTCTTGCTTGTACTTGAAACAATGCGAATACAGTCGAAAGCTCAACCATTTAACAACTGCGTATACAGTCGCGCCCTGCGTTTCAATGAGCGACGATGATCCTACTCCGGCGGCGGCGCGTGGCGGCGAAAAGCCATACTAGAGCCGACGGCCGGATTCCCTTGGTTCTCCGCTCCATTTCCCAGGCACAGAAAAATAGAGGAGGCACTGGTTCAAGTCATTCATTGGTTCAAGTATGGGTTCAAGCATTGGGCACTCACGGGAAGACTACAAATGAAGCTGTGCAGGGGGATATGGGCTGGACTAGTTTTGAAGTGAGGGAAGCTCGCAGTAAAATTGAGTATGAAGAACGGCTGAGGAGTATGGAAGAAAGTAAATGGGCTGGGAGAGTGTTCAGGTATCTGTACAGGCAAAAGATTGATTCACAGTGGAGGAAAAGAACCAGGAAGCTTACCAGCAAGTATGCGGCCTGTGGGGTGGGCAACACAGCAACAAAGAAGGTCAAGCGGAAAGTTAGAGAGGCTGAATTAATCTCATGGGTGGCGGCAATGTAAAAGAAACCTGCCATGAGTAACTACTTAAGAGAAAAAAAAACGAAATCAGGAAAGAAACCATTTATGATAACTCAAAGGGACGCTCATTACTTTTCGAAGCGAGATCGGTATGCCTTAGAACACGCACCTATAAAGCGAGATATAAGAAGGAAGAAGAAGCATGTGCTTGCTGCGGTAAAGCTAGGGAAACGACGGAGCATATTTTATTAGAATGTGAAGACGTCTATACCAGCGGTCGATTTAGGCACCACTGGCCTCCTTGAAGCCCTTGGGTTCAGCGGGAGCAATGGTAATGCAAACAGGTCCGCAATAGACATTAGTAAGAGGCGATTGGAGGATTGCTGGAAGAAATGTAGGGAAACGACAAAAGACGGAGACGTACAAAACACATTTCGCAATAGGGGATCAGAAAATTTGGACGTGTTAGTTCACAGTGTTTTTTTTTTCTTTTCTTCTTTCATTGGTTAACCTAGGTAGGATATCAAGCAGCATATGGTAGCAAGAGCTTGGTGGCGCAACCCATCGCCCCGTTCCAAAGGGGACGCTCATAACATCCATCCATCCAGCCACAGCGCGTCCCAGATGCGTCGCTGCCTGGTCGGCCGTCTTTATATTAGGACGAGCTCGTGGAGCCGAGGAGGTCTGCATCAGCGGCCACTTGCTGTGACTGGGCGGCTCTAGCCGGGCGATATCTGTCTGGGGGTTTCCTTCACCTATTCGGCTCGCTTGCCCAGTCGTTCCCACTGTTCTAGCCGGATCTTCGTAGTCTCGGCGCGTGCAGTTCGGTCCTCCTCGGTGAGACCAGTCAGCGCCAGGCTCTCAGCCAGGAGGCACGATCGGGGAACTGCGGGAAGTCTCGCACAAGCGGCACGTCGGATCTACGCCGAATAGTTCGTGGCGGCGTTGGTTTGTGAGGAGAGCGCCAGTGCGGGCTTGAAACAGCAGGGCGCTGCCTCTATCTCCTCGGTAGTCTGGTGATGGTCACGGTTCCGGCTTGTGGTGGTAATATAGTGCCAGGCTTTGCTTTTTTTGCCACTGTCGTGCGCCAAATCGTTTTTTCAGCCTCATTGATTTCCTTAATGACTGCTTTGCGACAATCTGCCTCCGTCTTAGTGTCGTGTTGTTTTGAATTTTCGCTGTATTTCGCGTCTAGGGACGTGTATTTCCGAATCCAAGCCGTCTTGATGTTTTTGTATCTTAGGTGTAGGTACATTCTGCGACTGTAATTTGTGAATACTTTGTTTAGCGCAAAACGACAGGACAAGGCGCTACTCTCAACTTGAGAGTAGCGCCTTGTCCTGTCGTCTTGTGTTTGTCGTTTTGCGCTAAACAAAGTATTCATGGATTCGCACCAACTAGCCCGCCAACGCATTGTGCTGAACTGTAATTTGTGTTTGCCATGAATTTGAGCCTGCCGGCATATTGTAATTTGGACCGCGCCTCCCTTACCTCGTACGATCGACCAGCTTTCACCGCTTACTGCTGCATTTGCAGTGGCTATTAGCGGCGAGAATTAGGAGTGGCGCCCACTCGCGAGTGACGTCACGGCCAGGACGCCGCTCGCTCCGGCTCGCTCGGCTGCCGCGCGCGCTCGTTCCCTTCGTGTATGGTTGGGGTATGGGTGGCTCGAGCCGTACGTATTGAAGAATACGTCGGCTTCTTTCAGCTGCCATACCTTAACCACAGTTTCTTCTTCAAAAGCGTGTGAGTCGAGAAACTTTGCGGCTTGGATATCGCAAGCTAGGTAGCGTTAAAGGGGTCTACTAGGTTTTGCAATGCATATATGCGCCGTGTCTACCGGTAAATTTGGCTAAAAAAAGAATATCTCCAAATTCAACGCGCGAAGTAGAGTATGATGCTCCGCTAAACACTTAACATTCCTTTAGTATTTAGCTATGAGAGGCATTGCATTTTACGTGGAAGAAAAATTCGGTAATTGGCGTCACCACGTTATCCGATGTTAGAAAGACACTGCCCAGCGAAGCTGTCATCATGATTCTTATTACTCTGGTGAGTTGTTCTAGCCAAATATGGTCATTTATTAATGCGTAAAAGAAAGAGGCGCCCATTTTTTATGAAAAAAGTCTCCTGGTAGTTTCACCCCTCTCTTCAACAGGCCTCCAAAAAACGAATTGCTCATGGCTGCTAACACGACGGCGCGTCATGTAGAGTATTTACATAGTTAATTCACAAACACCATATTAGCAATCACCCGAGAGAAAAGTTTCGTTGTTAAGATCGAGAGCCAATCGATTGAAAGTGATGAAATGTTTTATAGTGGCCCTCAGTAGCCTTTATCGACAATATGGCACACCCCTGATCACGTAACGGTAGCAATCGACTGACCGTATGGCGAGGCACGCTATGTTCGCGAAACCCATCAGTTCACTACAACTTCGAATTAAAACCATAAAGCATTTTTTTTACAGCGCCAACTGGAATGGCTAAAGTATTCTCGAGCTACTACACCGCAGCTTAGATTGCCTACAAAAGGAAAATTCAAGCACCTTCTGTCTCACCATGTCTCGATCCAGCGTTATTTAATTATACAAACGGATAACTATTCGCTTCATCGGTACATAAAAGAGAATCTTGCAGGCTAAATTAAGTTTGCTCCATTCCAATCGCAAACATTCATAAAGAAAGCACCACAAGCCTTGCATATACTTTCACTTTCACTTTGGGTAACACAAGCTAATCTCGAACGTCACGCTCCTGCTGATTGCAACCACCGGAAGCAATCGGGTAGCCGGTAATATGTCATAGGTACCATCCTTTAAACACCGCCTATAGGTGATGGTACAGTTATCTTACATACTATAAAAAATGAATGTGGATTGGCTACAGAGTCAATCTAGTACACCTTAATTTTTGCCTCCACTTCGTTCAGGTAGGAGCTGTCATTTTTACGTCTGCTTGCTTGTATCAGGCGCGAACGACCTCGAAACAGACGACAGGCCAACTTTGGGCTGAGGGTTCTGCGCACACCCCATAGCCGTCCTTCATCATAGACAAGTGCTAACAGTGTTCGCAGTGATTTGAGCTGTGAGTAGAGGTGCGATGGCTCACCGCTACAGTGGTGATAAGGTCTTTTGAGCAGATTACTTGAAGCTGCACAAAAAGAAAATACCGCTTCAAAGAAATTTCCGCAAGGTTGGAGACATTGCATGATGTATCTGCACTGCAGAAACTCTTGCCGCGAGCAGCCCGCCATGCACAGGATGACGACCAGATATGCCAAAATTGTTTCCTGCGACTAAAAGAAATGCTCTACTTTTCTGATGCTTCCCCTGCTGAAACAGCTGATGAATTCTTACCGGAAGAAGACGAACTGGGAGGTAGAAAGGAGTGCCTACATCCACTTGAATCTTTGCCTCACGTTCATCAGCAGAAATCAGATCCGCGAGTAAGGAACTTTCGCCCGGCGCTAAAGCAAATTCAACTCGGTGGCACTGCAAAGTCCAAACTTCACTGCGTAGAGTGCAAGCGCCATTTGGACCCCTCAGGTACCAAATGTGGCGTGTGCACCGAATGGTTCACCAACTTTAAAGAAGCCTATGACTTGTGCTCTTCGTATCAAGCGCGAATGCGCTTGTTGACTCTGCTGCCAAGCCAACTGGAGCGCCGAAAAGTCCAGGCTCTCATTCCAAATTTGTCAGCCTGCATGATATACAAATCCCGACGTTGGCGCGAGAAGCGTGGAATATGGTCAGCACCAGACGCACCTGAGAAAGCACGGTTGAAGCCAACAGACGTCCAGACCGCTGTGGAATATTATGCCAAAAGACGAGCATGAATGTTCTCGGCCGAGTCCCAACAAAAAGGATGTAGTATCCGTTTCGATTGATGGGAACAGACAGTATGCTGCCAAGAGGTTCATGACCCGCTCGGTACGGGAGACATATGGTCTCTTTAAGGAAACCAATCCGGATACATCGATTGGGCTCTCAAAGTTTTATTCTCTCCGGTCAAAATAAGTTCTTCTTGCTCCACAAGAAGAAGTGTGCCTTTGCATGTATTGCGCCAACGCCACACAGTGTGTTTCCGCGCTAGAAGAGTTCACGGAAGGGTGCCTACACCATTCCACACCTCAAAGAACTATGTCTTTGCACCTCACCCACGACTGATTCTTTCCTGGGAGATTGTGATTATTGTGCAAATGAGGATGCTTTACCTACTACAACTTTGGGAATCCCTGAAGAGACAGAGGTAAACTATGCGGTATGGGAAAATGGCGACCTCGTCAAAAAGACAGCACAGGCTACTGCCTTTCTGCAGGAGCTTGGTGTATAGCTTGTCAAGTGCATCACGCATAATTACATAAGGGCCATTCAAGCATCAGCAATACACGACGCCAAACGGAACCAACAGCACGGATCCCGTGTCTTTCACTTTGGCTTTGCATAGAATTAGATTGAACGAGGTACAGTCGTACCATTGGCACAAAAAAAAACAGGTCTCGCTATTTATGTGTGTCGTCGCGAGTAGAGGATCCACTCATTGTTTTGCTGTCATCAGTGATGACGTATGTCATGATGCTGCACACGCTTACTTTGCAAGAACTTCAGCTTGACAAACATGTTACATACGTGTCTGATGGCGCCAGTAGCCATTTCAAAAACAAGTATCAGCTTTACGAGCTGTCACAGAAGGAGCACGCGTCAACGAAGTGGCTTTTTTTCGGCCACAGGACATGGGAAAAACGCTTGCGATGGTGTTGGTGGCTTAGTAAAGCACCAAGCCTCGCTCTACACTCTCAGAGCGGACAGCACTACAGTCATTAGGTCAGCTTCTGAAATGGTGGCGCAAATGACCGCAACGCTGAAAAACGTAAAACTGCTCTATGCCGATGCGGACGAAGTAGAGAACTTTCGCCGCCTCAAACAGAACCAGTGGTAACCTTTGTCACGTGTTCCAGGCATACGGCCTTGGCACATTTGGTTAAGCGAGCCTGATACCACCAATTTCGATCGCGTGGTATTAGTGTCTCGCACTGCTGCAGGTAATTGGAAAAGGATCAAGCCTTTCTGAGCGTATACATCAGCTATGCTCGAAGCTCCTTGGGCCCTCTCCCTGCCTCCATGCTAGAGCACTTCAATGCGGCATCTGCGGATCATCAACAAGTGTACACTTACGGGTCAGTAAGTCAACAGGCAAGCAACGGTGCCACTGCGTATTGGATTCTTTTCATTAGAACTGCGTGATCTGGCTCTCTGGATCAGTTTGTCCTATAGAAAATTGCGGAAAGAGCTGCCAGTACAGCAGCGCTTCGTAACCTGAGGACGTGTTCTCAGCACGCTATCATCATTTAGCATTCGTCAGTGGTGCTTCAGCAACTATACCATGCATTGTACACCAGCAAGTTTGGCCGAGAGTTCATCTGGTCCTTCCAATACTTCAATGAAGAAATAAATGCCCTAGTTGAGGCTTTGCACAGAAGGCAATTTCATCATGAGTGCGCGGAACAGGTAATGTTCCCAAAATACCCAAGTATCTGAAAGAGGAAGTGTCGTGCTTCTTTTTAGCTTTTCTAAGAAACTGTGAACTTTCCGACAAGTGGTGATCCTTAAAGGGAAGCTGAAACACTTTTCGAAAAAAATGAGTTCTCTGCGGCATTCTACAGTTTTGAGTCCCCTGAACACGAATACGTTCAAAAAGGGGGGAAACAAGCGCAAGCGGCTGTTTTTTCATGAAAACGCGCACCAGCGCCTCAGGGTATCGCGCGGACGCCGCTGTTGCCCGTGATTGGTCGGAGCCGCTGTGACGTCAGTGGCGGCAGTCGCCGGTCGGCGCCGCCGCATGCCGCCGTCTGAGAGCGTAGCACGCTGTTCTGTTCCGGCTGCATAGCTGAGTTGTAAGCATTATGGAACGTTCTCGCTGTCTCGGACAGCTTGTATTTTCGCCGTACATGTTCGGACCGACAGCCGATACGGAAAAGGATGGCGGCAACGACGATGTTGAGTGTGCCAAAAGCGAGAGCGATGTGTACACCTTCTCGCGCGCTGGAAATCTTAGCTGTTACGTATGGTTTATTATTTTTTTTTCATGTAGCTGCACGTTCCAATGACGGGAGAAAAAATGCGCTAAAGTGTCACTGGGAACTTGCTGCTGGAAGAATGCCGAAGCACTAACTTCTCATTAGATTGTAAACACGGGTACAATTCCGCGATGTCAAGCACCTTGCCGCTGCTTGTCTGAAGTCCCGTGGTTTTCTGAGCGTTGATACACGATCGCGAACATAAGTGCCGCGTTACAAAGCGCGCACATGCAGTGCTGCGAGGTACAGTCATGGAAGTTGCTTATCATACATATCCAGATCGAGATGGTCAGGGGGATTATATGTGCAATATTCAGAATATGGTTCGACGACTTTGCGATTGTGGCTCGATCAAGAATCGGTATGCGCGCTCCATGCTAGTGTTGACATAAAGATATTAGGCAGTTTTAGCACCGCCGTGTGGTAAACATGATAACTGCAACCGTACGTCGAATGTCACTAGGCAAGCCTATACTGAAATTTATACCTCAGGTGCAACGCTGTGGAAGCTACGCACGAAGTCCGATTACCAAAATTTATTACTGCGCGCGTTTCCGTCTATGGTTCGCACCGTGCCAGCGGCATTTGCTCGCGCGAGCATGCACGTGAAGCTGCCGCAACGGGCTGCAATTAAAGAATGCCGAAAAGAAAATTGATTTGAAAGAACGTGTTAGCAGCCGTATAAGTACACGGATTGTTTCTATGGGTAAATTCTTTTTTTTTTCATTCAGAACTGAGCTTAGATATGAAAAGTTTTCTAAAAAATCGGGTCAAGAAACACCGAACTTTTTCTAAGTGCGAACGCAGCCACTGCAAGAAGTATCTCAAGCCTCCACAGCGTTGCACCTGATGTATGAAACGGAGTATAGCAACGCTAGCAACAACGCGTTTCCGCATTTGTCGTAAGGCTATCCGGCTATCGCGGAAATAGTCCGAGCACAGCACAGTTGATTTCGTCTCTCCTCACCGCACTGCGCTGCAAGCTTCTTGTGCTTCGGGAACCTGTGAAACACCACATCGTCTCGCCCGCGTGTGTTCGCGCAGCCGAATGCTGCACAGAACGAGGGCATGTTGGGCGCCCTTGGCTGTAGGCACTCACGCAGCACAGAAGGAAAGAACAGTTTACGAAAATCGGAAAACAAACGTGAGCGGCGGCGGCGGCTAATCTCTCGTAGCGTCGTTCAGTAATGGTACGTCCACACTAGCGACAAAAACGCGCGCGACACAACGCGCGCGGCGAGCGGTGCTGTCGCGCGCGGCAAGATTCACGAAAAGCGGCAGCAACGCGCGGCAAACGTGCGAATGGGTGCGAGACCCATTTTTCGCGGCAGACGCGAAACGTCCACCAATCAGAAGCGAGCCGCTTTACGAGCCGCGCTGTTGTGGCGCCACCTGTCGCATAAGCAAAGAATCATAATCTATGGGCTCTGAGACTGAACAGTGACACGCGCGCCGTAAAATCTCAGAGGCCATTTCCAGTCAAGGGGGCTGTTTTTGTTAAGCCTTACCACACCGCCACTGAGGCGTCGACGAAGAATTCGCCTCGCAATGGAGGCGTTTTTGGAAACCGTTCGCGGATATGCGTACCTCTATGATAAATCGAGCGTCGGACAAGGAGCTGCGCGCCAACCGCTGGCACATTATGGACAGCAGTTTGGCATGACAGGTGGGGTGGGGTGGGGAAGGTGAAGGGAAGGGAAGGTGGGGTGGTGAAGGTGGGGAAGCAGAGTGCGCGCCTGGCCCTCAGTGTCCCTGTACCGCACTCAAAACTTTCTCGTCCGCTGTCTGGCACGTCGGCGTCGCACAAGTAAAGAACAAACAAGTATTATAGTGTTCACAGTCACCAGTAGCTCCTCGTCCGTATCCGACATGCCTGAGCGTGGCCGGCAGTGGCGCAAAAAAACACAGTCACTTCCGATGGAAGACGAAATGGGCAGAACGGAGAGCGCGTTGTCGCGAGAAGTATCGAATGGAACGAGACAACGCGGGACTCCACGGGCCGCTGCCGCGTGCCGCAAAACGCGACTGTGGACTTGCCCGCACGCGTCTGCCGCGCGGTCGCTTGCCGCGTGCGGCGTGTCGCGCGCGTTTTTGTCGCTAGTGTGGGCGTACCATAAAGCGCAGGACGGAAAGAGGCATGCGAGCGCATGCCAGCAGGCCGGTCCGGCAGCTCGGTCCCCGCCAGTGACGTCACTCTCGCCGGTTCTCTCCTCTGGTAACCTCCTCACCCGGCGCTCCGGGAAGCGATGGGGGCGTGTCCGCGGGGTGATTTAGAAAGCGATTTCCGCCCCTTATATTAACAAAACGAAGAAAAAAATTTCGGAACCGTAAATTATTAGGTCTGTTCTTCCCAATCCCAGCAATTCATGGAAATTGAAAACCACTTCAGCTTCCCTTTAAGACTGTGAACTTTTAATTATATAGTAATCTAACAGTTCCGTTTTTTTCTTTTTCTTCAGAGACAGTAAAAAAACAATCGCTGGCACTATCTGCCAGGTAACCCTGCCTTAACCAACACCGTCGCCACTCCCACCACCGCCTCTTAGGTTGTATAATGACGTTCATGTGATAATCAATACGACATTATTAGAGGCATTTACCTGCCGTACATTCTGTTACCTCTGTACATTCATACAGAGTTAACTATTAATTCTGTAGCGCACAAAGAAATGCAAACCTACATTAACAGAAGGCACAAATTATCTACGCTGCAAGGTGCACGCACTTGCTGTTAAATCAAATGAGCCACGTAATGGTTATGTTGACGCTTCTGTATTCCAATTCAAGCGAATAAGTAGTATACTAACGCACTTTTATGCAGAAGAATTAATTATAAGGTCAAAACTGCCTTTACGTAGCAATTACGGTCAAGTTTAGGCAAGTCAGAGCCTTATGTACGCTCTTTCTACCCCGATGTCCCTTTTTCTTAGCACCTTGCTGCATTCTGGCAAAGCTCTCATTTCTACCGCCTGTATTGTGATTACAAACAAAATATTGCAACATGTTTTTTAACATTCTTTTTCACGAGCCTGAGAACAGTTGTTCGCGAGAATTTGACAAAAAAATACGATTTTTTTTATTTTTAAATAGCGTTCATGTTAGAAAAAACTTCAAATTTGAGGCGAATTGTAGAAATAGTAATTTATGATACACCAAGAATATTCAGCCCAGTTGCTGAATAGGTTAAGGCCTCGCAGTCCAGCAGATTTCAAAAGACTACATGGATTGGTTTGGTCGATAAAAAATCGTAAATATAGCAACTTTTGAAGACTGTAGCAAATTAAGGAATTTTTCTAAAACACTTCCGTTTTACACGGAAGCCTCAAACAGTGCTAGCTGACCCTTCTTTACGTCTGCGTTTTGCACACAAGAATGTATTTTTTGTATCTGTAATATATTGTATTTCACATCGTTGTGAACTTGTGAAAATTCCTTGTGCATGAAATAGGCACCTCCACACTGAAGAAGCTCGTTATTTTTTTCCTCCTAAAATATTCATTTGGAAAAGAAGCCACGTTCACTTTAGTGCTACCGAGTGGTATGTGAATAAAATATAAAATATTAAATGAAATCTAAAATATGAATTTTTCGACCCGTGTTGATCTCTCGTGGAATCACCTTGCATAAACTTTCTATGACTTTGAGATGGAAGCACGGTTCGCTATGGTTCGTGCGGGTGATCTGAATTTATCAACAGGGCACACCGGGGTATGCATTCTTGTGCGATCCTGTTCCCGATTTAACGCCAGAGAATAATTATTTATTAATTTTTGAAACAGCAACAACAACCGTGCATGTACTTATATAAAAATGCTCATCAAGTATTTATGGAAATAAATATGTTGTATTGTGACAAAGTGTTGCGCCTTTGAGCGGAATGCTGCAAGTGTCGTCTGCTACACCTGCTCGCTGCAAACGCGAGACTTTTCTCGCAGACGACAGGCACTTGTGAACTCTCTCGCTCTTTCGAAAGGCTGCGTCGGCTGTCACGATTGCTGAACGTCTTCAAGTACATTTAAGCACATCTGCCTAAGTGCTAGCTATAGGACGCTTGTGGCTTCCTACGAGTATGCTTCATTATATATTATATTGACGTACCGCTTCCGAAGCGTTATACCGCGGCTTTGCCCTTACCCATTTTGCGACACTAGACTACAGCCAGGAAGCAGCAACCTTTCCTACCACAAGTAAGTTTGTGTTCTCAAAGTCCTAAAACAAGCATTTCAGTGAGCACATAAACGAGCAATGCATAATGAAGCCCTCAATAAAATTTGATTGTCAAGCCACTAGAAGTACAACTGTCTATGTCTTGTATCAGTAGTGCCTTCTTTTTCTTATTGTGAAGTTTCATAAAGCACGTAACACTACAGTGCCAACCTAACACACTTAACAAACCAAGGTCCAAACGCTCAAAACATGTTCTTTCAACGTTTACGATACCGTCGCTTTCTCGTCAGGGCTTCGACACCACACCGCGACACAAACATCGTCCCAGGCGCTGGCCCAGCGCGCTATCGCCACTTCGAGCAACATAACAAAGGCAGAGAGCTCTGCGTTGCACTGTCCCACTGCAGGTTATAGCAATTGCACTTGGACCGAAACCAAAACTGCCAAAAAATACTTTTAGACTGCCAATCCGAAGCCTGCACTTCCCATCATTTCCATGACGATTGAACGATCACAGCGCCAGATTTCTCTCTAGGTATACCAATATGAAACTCTATGATGCAAACTTTTTTTGATAGAGTTTCTCACTATAATAGTGCAGTGTACTGGAAGTGGATTTGAAAAACCGCTATTCCCTCTTAACAAAATAGTCCAGTAATAGTGTCAAGTGGTATATTGAAGATTTAGACCATAAAGTGCGATCTTGCTGCAATATTTGAGCAAGGACGGAGCATCGGGTAAATCTCTGTATAGCATACATGGCGGCGGTGGCTACGGCCGCAACCTATGGCAGCAACCTTGTCGTTTGCGAGCTTTCTTCCCTTCGCATCAGGTGGCGCCAATTCCGCCTTTTGATCCCAGTAGGGGGCGCCATGTGTTGGACATTTGCGAAAGGACCCATTTAAAGAGTGATTAAATTTGTTGTTAATACTAGGAAAACGCTTAAAATGGCTTGGTGCAGGTGAGTGCCTCGAGCTAGCGCTCTTTTTTTCTCTTCTTCCCATAAGGCTGTTGTCGCACGTCAGGCAGGAGTCTTGCTCGACGACGTCCGATCCGCAGGCGGGCTGAGGGCCGCGAGAACTGACGGACGTTGCCGCTATCCGCACAGCCGCGGCTCGTCTTTGCCACCACTCGGCCTTTACTCGGCACAGAGCTGGCGCACCGCTTGATGTTCGTGTGGCGGCCTCAACACGGTGCACGCCGAGAAAACGGGCTGCGTTCCCGGACGGTAGCTCCCGTGTACCGAGCGATGGGCCACAGCTATGTGTGGCGCAATGATGTGCTCGCGTTGCGGGGTTATTGTAAATGAGGAGAGCAGACTGCATTCTTTACCACGGCACCTGAACCCGAATCGTATATGCCGCAAGTAGTGTATTTCATCTTCCCTGACTGCTCGTGCATTTTTTTTTGTCTCCGACTACTTTAGAAACGTCTAGAGTCGCCCTGCAGGGCTGCCCTCGCTCTCGTTTGTACCCGTGCTCAGTATAATTGCGCTAAGACCGTGCACGCAGCCGCCATCGTCAAACTGCGGCGCAGCAGCGTATTGACATGCAAAACAGAAGAGCTGCTGAAACCAACTTGAGACGCGGCCGAGACGTGGCGTTTGCATTTCACTGGGGCTCGTTCCATTTTCTTGACGGCCCATTGTGCTTCTCGCGGCTGCGCCCGCCCGGAAGAATGCGCCTGCGGTAAAGTGTTACTGCGCGGGCTACGTAATCGCACCAATTTGAAACGGTCATGCTGTTTTAAAGACCAGTACGCCACGCCTGCTAAGTTCCAATATTCATCGTAAGATGTTGTAAACTTATCCGGTTCGCGTCTGATTTTCAGGCATATTTCTCGCACCATAAGTGTTTGTTTGGGCCACTGATCTGTTTGAGAAACCTGTTGAACACTACACTAAGCATCTTTCTTTTCACTTCTGTGTGCATATGTTTTGTGCGTGTGTGTGCGTCTCCCGTGCTTTTAACAGTGCCATCGTAGTAGCACTACAACTGTGATTTTTTGATTCCACGAGCTTTTTCGAGGTCCCTCAATTGATATTAGTTCTGAAGTGTTAGCAGAATATTAGTAATAAACATGCGCGCTTGTTGCTTATTGGACCACATCTTCCGCCTTAAGGGTTAGGAGGTGCGCGCTCCTAATTTCCAGTGCCGATTTGGCTCTCGTCTTCCACTTGTTTGCAAGAACTCGCCTGAGCGCCACCCCGCCTAATTTTCATCTGGCGCATGGACGGGGAGCTTCGCCTTGTGCTATTGATTCCGCGTAACAATTCCCCTCCTCGCTGTTTCGCGAGCGAGCTCGCGCTGTCCTCCGATCGATAAACGCCGCACCGCCTTTCCGACCGTTACGAATGTTCCTGAGGTAAACAGTGTTCGGCACAGCCCTTATCGCACGGCGTATTTTTCGTTTTATATTTTTCTTCTCTCCAGTTCTGGGCGCGAGAGAAGGCGGGGTGCCCCGGTAGCGTCTCGCTGTAGAATGACAATTTCTTGAAAACGCCTCGGCAGGTCGCAGGGTCCGCTTCACATTGCTGTTACATGTAAGTTCGCCCCATTCGTGTGAACCCGTAATGATTGCCATTACCATTGCAGACATTATACGAAAGCAAGCTTAAAAATAATTAGCGTGTCAAAATTGTATGACGTTGCGAAGGTAGAAACCGCGCTGGATCTGTGCCAGGATGGAACGGCCGCTGTGCCCCCTAGCGACGAGTGGAGTTTTTATTTTCACGCGAAGAGCGACGTCGCGCTCAGCAGCGGCCACTCTTTGTGGAACACGGCCGTTGTTATGACTCAGTAGCGGAACCAGTGGTGTAGCCAGAAGTTTATTTCGGAGGGGGGGGGGGGGGGGGGAGTTCTCCGCCGACAACTACCACTCCTCTCCCTTCTTCGTTCTCTCTCCCCATATATATGGAAGTTGCAAACCGCGCACAGACAAACTCCCAGCACCCCCAACAAGTCTGCTTTCACACCGAGGATGCACGTCTTTGCATTGCTGAAATAACACTTCTGACAAAGGTTTTTCATTGTTAAGGTGTACAGCCACTTTGCATCAATTATGCTTTCATCCCTATGCTATATTTAAAAATGATGATATTGAAAAAAATCACCGCCCAAGCACTCCGTGCAGATGGTTAAACAGCGAAGCTGAAACATGCGGCCCCGGTGTTTATCGCCGAGTTCATCCCGACGATTCGTTAAACGACGGCTTGGTAGGCTGCTGGATCCTCGGTACGCAGTTGCTGCTTGCGCTCGGTTGCACGAGCCTGTTCTTGTGCCCAGGCTGCAGCGTCGGCACGGCGTAGACGAGGTCGTTCCCGGTTCTGCTCGCGACGTTGCTGATCGAAAGCTGCCTGCTCCTCAGGAATACGTATTACGCGTGGCCTACCCATTTCGGAGCCAGAGAGAGAGAGAGTAAAATGTATCTATTATTATTAATTGAACGGCGAGAGCAATGTGGGAGGAATCCTCAGTCCAGGGTCCCTAAGATGATTCCGGCGATGTTTCGAACCCGTTGTATCACAGCTCGGAGGACCTCGGGACGTCCGTCGCGGAGGGCATCGTCCCACAGCTCTTTGTTGCGTAGGGGGTAAAGGAGAGTTGGCAAAGGAGGAAAGAGGTTTGCAGTGCACTCAATCGCGACGTGGAAGATTGTGGGCGAGCTTCCACAGCCAGGGCAACGATCTGCATAACAGTGTGGGTAGAATTTATTGAGAGAGACAAGATTTAGAAAAGTTGCGGTTTGTAACTGCCGTAATGCCACTGCTTCCTCTCGCGAGAAGGATGGCGGTGGTGCGGCGTGAGTGCGACGAATGCGTGTATAATGATGGAGTATGTCTTTGTAACGGAGCAAGGGATCCCCCCACTCTGAACTAGTCGCCTCACCACGCCGAGCCGCCCGGAGGGAAATTTCTCGGGCAACCGCATGTGCGCGTTCGTTACCCGGCAGCGAGGTATGACCAGGGGTCCAGAGCAAGTGGATGCGGGGAGGTGTGGTTGGTGCATTTTGCGGGATCTGTTTGAGAATTTGGTGCGCCGCTCTCGGAATGCCATGTCCTGACTGGGACGCCCGACACGCCTGTTGCGAGTCCGTCAATATATACACTTCCTCAGGAACGCGGATCGCGTATCGAATTGCAAGAGCAACCGCGAAAATTTCTCCGTAAGCGGCATTTGTTCCGCGCCTTGCAGCAGAGTCTCTCAGGGATTCGGTGCCATCCAAAACTACCGAGGTATAGCCTTCGTGAGTGCGTGATGTGTCCGTGTATAAAGTACGTTTCCGGGATGTTTGCAAGCATGCGGCCAATGTATCGTACACGGGCTTTGCGCCGTCCTTTGTCATGCTCGGGGTGCATATCACGTGGCAATGGATGAATACCTAATGCTTGGCGTATCGCTGACGACAAGATCGTTGGACGGGTTTCAGACTCAAGGGCTGGGACATAGTATCCTAACCGTGTGAGAAGATGGCGGCCAGTAGGAGTGAGTAAGAAGCGCTGGCGATGGCTGACCCAATGTGCCTTTAGCAGCTCGCCCAGTGTGTTATGTGTCTCGAAGTTAAGGAGTGTTGCGTATTCCAGGGTAGCATATCGTACTGCTGCCGAGAAGTAGCGGAGCCTGCCTATCGAAGCTCGACCGACGTTACTTATTGGGCAGCGTGGCGTTGTCGGCGGGCTGCAGGCATCCGGTAGACCATGGCTACCAGACAAGGGCGACACGATTTTCTAGTGCGAAACTTGCACGGTTTATTCAAAGGTAGATGAAAGAAAATGAGAACAGTATGAAGTGATCAAAAGTACATTTCGGAGCCCCTTAAATAGGCTCTCTACAATCGTGGGCGGGATCTTCCGTCGATGTCACGTGACCGGCACGGAAAGAGGGCCCCTCCTCCTCTGGTTATACCGAGCCTGCTGAAAGAAGAAGTCGTCCCGCCTCCCGGAATTGTAACGCCTGTCCGCCTCTTCTGCGCTCTGCGGGTTCGTGGAAGTTCTCTTCTAGGTCCGATTCGAGGAAAGGGCCTCTCTACACTCGCACACACACACACACACCCACAAAAGAGGCTGTATACTGCGGGGCTTCCGGCAAACAGGCACACTCGAAACTGTCATGGCGAATTAGAAAGTCACGCTTCATTTCGACGAGGCCTTGTAAAAGGTCCGGTGAGAGAAAGTTCTTTGTGCACGATGTGCGGGACGCCAACCATCGCCGGAGAAATCACGCCTCATTTCGACGAAGATGGTCGGATGAAATTCCTTTTGCCACGTGGTGTCAAGCATATATATGTAGGCGCTACGTTTGCCACACAGCAACCAAACTGGCGGGAGCACGATCGAGGCGCAGCAGAATACATGTAGCGCTGTGTCATATCGAGTTAAGGCACACTCTGAACTGACTTTTAAGGGAATCCCGAGCGGCTTTTCGTTTATTACGCCGCCGTTACCCCGAGTTGTGCCGCCGCGCTCCAGCTGTTGCATTTCGTGCGGGCTACTGACAGAATGCGGTTTCCATGTGGCACGATGGCCTCGACTGGAATAAACGCACACGACACCAAAGATTGAGTAAGCCTGAAAATATTTTATTTGCATTTTACAAGTACAACAGAAAGCACACGTCTACGCATCCACACAAACGCGGTTACATAGTCAAGAACATAGTCAAGAAATGGCTAATTAATAAGGGTAGCACAAACGCACAAGAAAGAAGACCAAAGCTACAAAACGTACGGTCGGCTGCTAAGTATAATAATTTCATTGTCACCGCGTGTCACTTTTATACAGCATCTTTACAGCACTACCAGGCCGGGTAGTTTGGCGGAAAGAACGCAACAGCTTACGGCCGTCCGCTGTCTCTTCCTTACGGTTGTCATAATTATTCTAATCTCCGCATCAACGTCGTGCAAGTCCGCATACAGGTATCTGTATCTGAACCATATGTGCCAGCTTAATACATGTGTAGTGAAATTATGATAACCACTGCGTCTTATCAAACGTATTGGTTTTGCAAATGCGCATTACAGCTGACGGAACGACATACTGTAAGTGAAGCACAAGAGGACAAGGACTAAAGGAGGATACAACACGTGAAGAAGAAATGAAGAATCTCAGTAGGCGTACAGCAAACAAGCGATGACGGAGAACACACAATGATACATCGGGTGTTCTGTGACATCGGTTTGCGTACTTACGGTGTTATGGAGATAAACGGCATAAAAACGTACCTTCAAGTGTACTCCCTCAACCTCCGCCGCATTCATTATGATAACGCCTACACAAAATGAGGCACTATTTTTTTTCCAAGGGTAGACCTCTTTACAGCAAGTCTATGTAATGACTCGCAGACGAAAATGTTTTACCGGTTTTACCGCCGTAGTATTCGAACGCCAACGGCCAGGAAACACATCGATACCAATAGGCTGTCGGCTGTCGACTGTCGGTGGTTAATCAAGTACAAAAAACCTTGACGCTATGACTAAAAAAACAGTTTCAACAATCAAATAAAAACAATCAACTGCCTATATACCTCGATTGTATATGTCAATGGTTTGTGTAAAGTAAAAAATTCAGCATGTTCAGTGCCCCTAGCAGAAAGAGCACAAATTAAAGTATGCGACCAAATTACAGTAGCTCCACTTGCGCGCTTACGCTGAAACACGCCTCGATTGATTTTTCGCCCTCTGTGGCCATTTGTTGAACTTGAGATTGTGCGGGGCCTGGCTCGGCTGCGTCAGCGAGCAACGACGTCACTACTGACGCAGCCAATCGCGCGCCTCGTTTTGCGTTTTCTTCTTTCGCGCATGCGCACGGGGTTGCGCCGGAGGAGTTTTCGGTGTACAGGTGACAGGCGAACGGACGAATGGGCTAGCCGTATTGGCCTCGTGCTCCACCACTGGAAATGCTGGCGCCACCGTCGGCGTGACGTGCTATTAGGGATCACGTGGACATAGCGGCTGCGTCGGCTGCTTTTAGAGCGCCGGAACGAGAGTTTTAATTCCCTCGTACGCTGCGGTCTTCATTTAGTGGCGAAATTTTCCCGCTTCGAGTGTCTCCTTCACAACGCTTCAAAGCACTACAATAGGTAGTGGCTGCCTTTGAAGGCGCGCAACATGGTAGGCGACTGCTCGGCGCCGCAGTGTCGGACGTATGCAACGGAGCCCGGTGTCAGCCTTATTCACACGTAGACGCAGGACAAGACGCTGCGTGAAGCTTGGCTCGCGGAACATAAAACCGGCAAACTGTCATCGGCTATAACTCGGGTATGCAGCAAGCACAGACGCGAGTGTGAGTGAGTGAAAAACTTTATCAGCGCTAGATTCGCTGGTCTTCTGCGGTCTTCAGATGGGTTCGTCCATCTTGTAGCACAATGGTCGGTTGCCCTTAGTCCAGGGCTCCGCTGGATGCTGCTGCCAGTTGTGCTCGCCGAATCAGACCTTCTTGGTCGACCTGGCGATCGCTGGAGAGCACTCCCTCCCATTGCTCCGCACTGGGGTTTGGTATAACGGGTACTGCGTCTCTCTTCTGGCATGCCCACGTTGTGTGACACAGCGTGGGTGTTTCGTGGCACCAGGGGCATTTGTCATTGTATTGTGTGGGATAAATTTTGCTGAGTACGTTTAGGTTCGCGTACGAGCCCGTTTGTAGCTGCCTCCAAGCGACAGAGTCCTCTCTGCTCAGGGAGTTGTGCGGTGGTGGATACCGCTTTGTGCAGCCCTTGTAGTAATTTAGTATCGCCGAATAGTCTTGGGGTACAGGTTGCGAGGAAGATTTCTGCTGCGGCGCCGGGTCTGCGATGTTCGGAAAACGCGCACTGAGACGCTCGCCCGAGTCCGCTGCCCGACTAATGTCATGACGGTTTGGTCTATGAATTGTCGATCCTATAGATACTGGCAAGTTCACTGGAGTGGAAAGGGAGTGGTAAGAAGCACATAAAAATAAGCATCGCATATGGTCATGTTTGTGTTATGAATTAATGCACTGTATTACAAAAAAGAAGCAGCGGGAAATCGCGCGCTGAGAACACCGATAAACATACAGCGCGACTCAACTTGAGAAATAATATTGAAACGTCCAAGAATTTAGAAGAAAAAAAAAGTGAATCGTCGCGGAGGCACATCACAGTCCCCGTAGGCGTCGAAGTCTCTACAATGAAATTATTTTTGAACAGCTCTGATAGCGCCCACGCAGCAATGGTTGCTTGTATACTGTCAAATGCTCATATTCTGCGGCCTAAAGCTCATGGCACGGTGCGAAAAGGCGTACTCGGCGAATGCGAAACAGTGAGCGGACAAGCATGCAGACGCGCAGTGGGTCGCAGCGAATCCGTGCGATCGCTGCATTGAGGCTTCATTCGATTACGCTCCACTTAGTTATGCAAACACTAAAGAACATGTTTCACATAGTTTGCTCTCAGCGTTTACCGACATTTCACGCAAGAAGTCGGTTCGGGAGACTCCATCGCAGAGACCGCGCGCGTTCACTGTACCTATTCGGTGAAGAGATAGCGTCTGTAAATGATTCTGTGCTTTCAGTTTGCCGAAGATTATTATTTAGACAGTAAAAAACTTATCTCGTTTCGAAAGTACCTACAGAAATGTCCGGTAGAGCTCGCGCGTGGTGTTTTCAGTGATTGCTGACAGCAAAACCTGTGAGGAGCGCGCCGCGTGATCCCTCATACTACGCCAGCGAGGCGTTTCCGATAGATGGCGACTCCGTAACTCCTCGCCGCCAATACAGCTTCGCTGTAAAAACTAAGATTTCGTTTACGAATTGATGCACATATTTGTCAATCACCTAGCCGGTACATGGCTTGTAAAAACGGACCGTCTACTGAGTGGTGCGGCCACGGCTACTTACGAGAGAGGGCGGGCACTATCCTGCAAGCTTTCTAACACTCGCGCTTTCGGCGTTGTGAGCATGCTATATTCTAGATTTAAAAATAAAGGAGCGAAGTTTTGCGCTAGAAATTCGATAATATCATATGATGCGAGTTTCACTCACTTTTGTTTGAAGAGATGTTTGGAAACAACTTGCAATCATGGTATTGTAATAATCACGCGACGCATATTTTTATTTAATCACGGTTGCGAATTGATGAAGCAGACAGTCCGCAGCAAGGCTGGTTCCTGTCTAGAAGCCTTTGTGAAAATTACGGCATCCGTAATCGGCAGTAAAATAAGGGCCAGTAGCTCCGAGAGATTTGAAAGCGTCGTGTCTCCTGACACCAGTCTATTTTGAAGATTGCCGAGTCGTTTAGTTAGGATGGACTCTCCGTAACAGTTAAGCAGCACGTGTTAGGACGGGGTAGGTGAGCCTCAGCTAGGCGACTGGCCACGTCTGTCGGGTGTTGGGCGACCTGGCAGAGGTGAGACGCGCTCCCTATGTCCATAACTATCCGCCAACTTCGTTCTTGGTGCGTTCTATGCGCATGCCTCCCCCCCCCCCCCAACCTCGTATTCATCACTTCACTCCCCTTAACATTCTTGTCCGTTAAACACTGTCAGACTCTTCAACATTCACCCGTTTGTTGAACGGCGCACGGCGACTAACATTCCTATATTTCTGTTTCTGCGTGGACTTCGATGCCATTCTCCTACCTGCCCTCCCACCTGTTGCGGCGGTTTTTTAGATTCCTTGCCCCACACATCCGTCCTTGGTGTATTTTTGGCGTGCGCAAATTGTTGTTTTAAAGCGAGCCTTATTTTTTTTTCGAAAGTTAGCCCTCGTCGGAGGTGGTTCAGAGCGTGTATAGTCACGTATACGAGACGGCGAGCTGGCTGGCACGCAGGCAGACAGATATGATCGAGACGCGACCAGCGACGCCGCGCGCGTCGCTGCGCGTGCACAGAAAACTGATAGCACGCATAAAGGGCAAAGCAGAGATAAAAGCACCTGGTAATACATGGAAGGAGCGTGGCAGAGAGGAAAGAAGACGCGAGAAACTCGTTTGGGCCTTTGCACTCCGTCGAATGTGCACAATGCTCTTTGGAGCTCCCTGGGCGTTGATCGCCACATTAGCCTTATGACAGCTGTAATTATCCGTGACCCACCGCAAAACCACTGCAGAAATTGCACTGCTTATCTTTTTACTACACCCAAGTAAAGAGGGGGGGGGGGTGTAGAGGAGGCAGAGAATTGGTAAAACCGACACAGTCGCGAAGCGAGTGAATAACAGTCTTGTCACTCTTTAAGGGGGGGGGGCGATCGAGGGAGGAGGGGATAGGGAAAAGGTGACGTGAGATGGCAAGGAAACGCTACTACTATAGAAACGACAGTGGTTGCAGGGAAACTGGATAAATTTAAAGGGCCCCTCACCAGGCCCTATATCAAATTTTTGTTATACGCTGGTAGTTGTTACGTTCCCTCAAAGGAGGGTTCAGCCGCGGGATTTTTATGCGAAGCATATTACGAGAGCTCAACCCAGCTCCTCAGGCGCGGCGGTGTCGCCTTCAATACCACCTGACACCGTGACGTCAGGACAGAGGAGAAGTGGCTTTGGCTCAACTCTTGCAAGATGGGCTGGGTGGGAATCGAACCAGGGTCTCCGGAGCGTGAGACGGAGACGCTACCACTGAGCCACGAGTACGATGCTTCAAAGCGGTACAAAAGCGCCTCTAGTGAATGCGGTGTTGCCTTAGAAACGAGCTGTTTCTAAGGCTTAGGCGTGCGTCGCTTGCTCAGGCGCACATTTCGTTGCCGCGCCGAACGCTGCGTTGCTCGACGCTCACCGCGTCCAATGCGGGGCGCCCCTTGGCGGGTCGACGGGAACGCTGTCGCGTTCCACTCTTGAAGGCGAAGCAGAGTAACGCATGAGTTGTTTCTTCGTCTAGCCGAACCAAATATAGCCAAGCAACAGCAGTTCACCAGGCTAAACAGTGGTTCAACAACTAAAATAAAGGCTAGTATGCTTCGCATCCTGGGCTTAACCTTAGCTAAGCCACAGCCATTTTTTTCTTTTCAAATTGGTTCATTAATAGCCGAGGTAGAAATATTTCAGTGCCGCGAACCCATGACTTCAGGAGGCGAGTGCCACATGCCAAGAGAGATACTCTCTCCACTTGCTTCGTGTAGCCTCCGCAAGCGGGATTCCTTTCATATCCATACTGGAGCTCGAGGATCGTGTGACGCCTACGTCACGGGCCTCGCCTTCACTTTGTTCCCATCGCTTTCTTGCTGCGCGGCGCACTACCGCTGACGGTGTCGGGCGCCTCCTGTTGTGTTTGTGTCTCGTTTTGCACAGCGCACGATTGTGCAAGCTGTGCACGAGGACAGCGTGCACAGCTGACTAGCGGTATAAGTCGGTGCTGCACGAATACTGAGGCTGACACAAGCGGATCACAGAGTATGATCGCTCGCTGGAACGCGGTACAAAATGGCACAGTTTCGGTGTCCGCGCGCGGGACTTCACGACGTGGGAACAAGCCGACGAAACGGAAGTACGCCTCTCTTGCCGCGGTGCGAAGTAAAACCAGTACACACAGACATTGGGTTTGTGTGTTTTATTATTTCTCTATACCTTAATTCGTCTATCGATGCGACAGACTGCACAGATAACAGATGTTGCCTCGAATAATTATCGGAGTCACTAAGAGCGACGTCACAGCAAAGACATGTACGTAGGCGCACTAGCACGTATACGTCATCTATCCTGCTTGGAGCGCGAGGCCCGCGAGGAGAAGGGCAAACGGCGTTCGGTTTGAAATTCCGGCTCTTTCCGCAGCGCGTAGCGATGTAATACTTAGCGCACATTGTATGCACAGCGCTTGACAGCTTTAAATGGCCAGGCCTGGTGAGGGGCCCTTTAATTTCCAGGTGCGGTGATATGACAACCCCCTCCTCCCCTTCGGACAGCCGCTAGTCTTCGCCTTGCTTTCAGATTCAAGCTTTCCGTTTCATCCACAGCGCTCTTTCGGAGCCAACCTCCCGAAACTTTCTGTTCCGCGGGAAATGGGGGGGGGGGGGATGTACCGTCGGAAAATATCGGAGTGGGGGCGACCCGCCTCCCCCCTGGCTACGCCAATCAGGTAAAATGCCCAGTGCATTTGCATTTACCGAAATACCGGACATGCTAAAGCTCTCCATTGTATAAGTTGTCATCCGTCGCGCAGTGACAATCGCAAACGGGTAGATAAAAAAAAAAAACTACCTCGAGACGAACATTGGTCGCGCAGCTCGCGTCAACACGTAGTACGTTGTGTAACAGAAGCCTACGACATGCGCTGTGGGCCGGAAATGCTAGACTGTAGTGATAAATTGTAGCGCATTCTCAGTTTTTTTTTATAGAAACAGATTAACATACATTCCAACTGTTACGAACATTTGTACAGCATAATGTTAATGGTGAACATAATGTTAATGTTAATGTTAATAGCCAATCGGATAGCTCGCCCATATGACGTCAATTGCGCTAGCTACATAGATTATATAACGGGCCAGATAAAAATTCAGGGTAGTGGCGCCGCTGCGATCGGTATCGATGCACATTGTTAAAACTGAGTAATAAATTGCTTGTTTTGCGCACAGCGCTTAAATGTGTCACTTGATGATCAGGACCTACCGTGACGACTCAGTAGGTTTGTACAAAATCGTCAAAATCGTTCAAGGATCCCGTGCCTCATGGTTTCTTGCGTCGGGTACTGGTCAACTGAACAGTTTGCAGGGTGCAGAAAACATCGCAGGCAACAAGTTTGTCATTTGGGCCTGTGGGTGTGCCATTAGTAGTTTGAAGTCTGTTGAAGACTTCCTTGGTACAGTGCGTGCCGTTAGCAGTTTGTTGTGTACACTTTCTTGAACAGTACCTTGCGCTTGAGAGATACTCTCCGTGCCGCAACAAAATTGTTGAGTCCGTGCATTACGTTACAACGCGTTGGGGGCGAGAATTCCTTGTTTCGCTACGCGAGTGCCACATGTGTGTGTGCGTATTACCGTACACCCTCTGATAAACGTGCAGAGAGAGAGATAAAACTTTATTGTGTCCTTGATGGGGTTCAGGGGTGGCGGGTGTCGGGAGACTAACCCCCAATCCCCCCCTTCCTCAGACGGCGTCCAGTCCTTGCTTTCTGGCGGCGTCTTCGGCCATCCGGACGGCCCGGAGCTGCTCCTCTGGGTCCAAGCTGAGCAGCAATGTCTCCCACTGCTCGGCCGTACTAATGATGCGTGTGTTAGTGCGGGAGGTGTTGGTGGGTGAGGCTTTGGGGCATTGCCAGATAATATGATCGAGGTCGGCGCGGGCCTTGCACACTTTGCAGAGTGGTGAGTATGCATCGGGGTACATGCGGTTGTAAGGCACGGGGTTCAGAAAAGTTCGTGTCTGAAGGAGTCGCCAAGTGGTGGATTGAGACTTATTCAGTGTTTTGTGTGCTGGGGGGTAGCGTAACCGCTCTCTGTGGTAGTGCAGGAGAATTTCTCTGAACGTGACCATTCGGTCCCGCGCGTGACCGCGATGCAGAACAGAGGGCTGGTCGGGATCGGAAGACGCAGGAGAAGGATGATGCGCCCGGTGTGCGAGAGCTCGGGCGGCATCGTGGGCGGCTTCGTTTCCATAAACGTGCATAAGCACTTGCTCCGCTCATACCTGAGGTGAGGCAACAGAAGTCTGCCCGGTTTGTGAAACCTTGCATGTGAATATGAACGAAATATCCTTGACAGTGGAAATAAAATAAACGTGAATTCCAGCTTCAAGTTGGACGAGTCGAACGTGAGGTTTGCGACGTTGTAGCAGATGCTTGAGCATTAATGCTTCGTGACGTAGTCCCACCTCTCCAGTAGAAAGACGGGCGCACCGCGCATTGCATTTCCCGCGAGAAAATGTTATTTACGAGACTATTTGAACGAGTCGTATTAAATGTGGCAACAGAAAATCGTTTCCCCGTCAGGTGTGAAAAGGGCGGCAGGGACTGTCGAGGCGCGCGCCGCTGTTGTCATTCATCGTTTTCAGCGTCAAAATTACCCTACTTATGAGCACATCCACCATTGCGCGCTGATACGGTGATTTACGGGTAATTCGGTGACATTCTTGGCGTGTATTCAAATTTATTGCGTCCAGGAAACGAAGCTGCCGGGCAGGATAGTCAGAATTACTTTTGTAACGTATACGTCTGTGCGCGTCATTGCAATAATGGGAAGCATGGGAAAAAAATCCAGTTAATTTCGCCTTGCAGTTGACATTGTGCTACCTAGCAGTTTGTTTTCCATTTAGCAAGGTAAAGCTGTAGGCCAGTTCTGAGTCATCGTGAATAAAGCCGCTAGAGACACAGAACGGAGGGAGACGTCAGCACAGGGCGGTGCTTGCAATTGAATTTTTATTGATAAAGTATATCAGATAAAGATATGAATAAAAAAACTCGCTTGCAAGTACCGCCATGCCTGTGCCTGTAGCGCTTTTATTGTTTTCTCTCATGCGCACGCAGGTCGCGTCGACCGAGGAGTGCCGCCGTGTCTGTCGAATGACGCGGTGCTCTGGCTCCGCTGTCGTCGTGTTTCTGGGCGTGCTCGTTTCCGAAGCCTGGACCCCGTGTTCCTTTGTGTGCGTTGTAACCTTAAGACTCGTCTCGTATTTCCGGGCTCTTTTGGTGCAGTGGATTTCTTGCGGCCGAAATTATTCGCAGGACGCCAGAAGAAGCAGAAAAAAAGCAACACGGGAGGTGGGGGTTAATCGTTGTCGCGCAGAAACAGGTCGACCTCCCTAGATGAAGACGTGCACCCACGCGTAGGGGGGGGGGGGGGGGCACGCACTTGACCAGGAGAGGGGCAGGCGGGTGAAGGTGTGATTACATCTTGTGGCCAATTTACCCTTTGTACTGGGCGGACGACATGAGCGTCCTAGCCGACTAAGAAAAAAAGAAAGAAACAAGAACAACCAAGAAGAGAAACAAAGAGAAGAAAAACTAATCCCCTCAGGGAGTATTTGAACGATGCGTAAGCATTTCGTAGTAACGACGTGGTGTCGAGTGGTCGTGCGCTGGTGGGTTTGGTATAATTGCGAGAACGGGAAACGGAGTTAAGTGAGACCTGCACAAGACCAGCTAGAAGAGGCGAGTAGAAGCAATGTTCATTCGTGTTACAGAGAGCCCGCAGTGGATGTGGACGTGGGGTGAAATGAAGAGGTAAATGATCGGAAACGAAGCAAATGTATGCAGCTTTATCTGGAACGTCGGTATCGGACGGCGTCGGCACGGCGTCGATCGTTCCTCGTGTTTGTTGCGTTCGGCAGCTGTAGTTCCTCGCCCTGCGCAGCTTCGTTCATTTGTTTCTGGCGTAATCTGTACTCGCGCTTGATACCCTGCGTTCCTGCGTTTCCGTTCTTCTTCACTGAACGTCTTGGCGCCGTTATGCGGTAAATGCGACAGTGCTGCGGCGACACGAACTGTCGCGGAAGGCGGCGCAGCGTGAACTGATGAGGCAAAAAAACTACTGCAGATGGCGGCGCCAGGTGCGCTGATGACGTTCCGATCCGAAGCCACGGCTGCTCCACAGTTCTGGTGCGTGCCGAGTGCCCCCGATTGCTCACGTCGTGTGGTCACAGAGATGGGCTCGTGCCACTGCTCGCGCGATCGTCGTCGTCTTCCGCAGCTGCCTGGCTCTATCTTGAAAGCGATCGTATTACGCGGAGGACAGGCGGACGGACAGTTTTTTCGTTGGGTAAACATAGAAATGCTTACTCATTTAAAACGCAACACATTTCAAGCACGTGCGTCACGTGGGGTTATCTTGTCGCTTTTACACCGCTATCGGAGGGGCGCTTTTGTTATAACAACGCTTTGAAATCAAGGTCTACTCTCCAAGTCGTCAATACCAAGGATTATTATTATTATTATTATTATTATTATTATTATTATTATTATTATTATGATGATGATCTATTGGCATCCTCTCTGAAATGAGACGGGAACAAATGGTCTCCTAGCCTGCTTGAGTTACTCAGGCATGCTATCAATGCTTTTCCTTCTAGTTTTCTTCTACGATTCTCTTTAATCTTCTCTAGCTACATTTTACTGCTCCCTATGCCTGTAATGGATCCGGTCATATCCATCTCATCCCTGTTTTTTTTTTCGCCATTACTATATATGTCCAGGCATGTACCCAGGATATTCTTTAGGGGGGGAGGGGGTACTTTACTAGTACAAATGTGAATAATAACGTCCACCATTCGCCATAAAAACATACAAACCCACAAAAAAGAAATGACATAAGGTGTATCTTACAGGTACGCCTGTGCGATACACCTCTCCTTGGCAAACAAGGAACTACGTCAAATGGGCTTGCGCAGGAAAGAAGTGCAGGAAGAACACTGCTAAGAACAAGTAAAGAAGCCAAAGTGTAGAATAAATATTACTTTAGTAGAATACAACTTAAAAAAAAAAACAGCAGTTGGCAACCAAGGCACACAAACCGTGCGGAGTTGTGTTACTTCGCCAGCCAATCACAGAAGCAAACAAAATCGTCATGCGGCCTTTTCAAAACGGTGCCGTACTTGATACCTCCGGAGCGTCTGCCGTCCTTGAAGAGTCTTTTCATCGGCGGTAGCAATGAGGTGTGCAACAGACATGGACAAAGTGTAGGCAGTCTGAGCATTTCACACTTCAAAAGTCTGCGGTGCCGTTCATTTCACTGCTGAAACCGTTTTACTCATAAAACTTCACTGCCAACTGAAGTGAAACTTGACAATAAATAGTTGCAGCAAAGCAAGCATGTTATTTCAGTTCAATAAAGAATTTGGCTTTGGCCATTCCACTATAATAGGTGAGGCAAAAGGAATAAAATTACGCGCTACTCATTTTATTTTTGTGGTTGCTGCCTTATTTGGGTAACAGGAAAAGTTTGAAGTACGAATTATTTGCAGCCTCGCGGTGGGGGGGGGGGGGGGGGAGGGTTAACAGTGGCTGGCAGTTATGAGGGCGTAGGCGGGGCTTCACTGCAGGCTTAATTTGTATCCGACTATAATAGCATTTTTTTGAATTAGCTCTGGAAGAGTTACAGAGAAATATATATTTGCACAACAATCACAGTTCTTTTGGATCCCTCGTTCATGCTCTGCCAAGTTAAGTGCCACAACCGACTCGTATTGTTATCCGGGAAGTTACATCACAATGCGTGGCTGCCAGTCCCATACAACTGCGTAGAGCACAGGAACCTTGATTCTAGACGTACTACGTCCACCGCGGAAGGTTAAAAAAACGCCTACATAAGCACAGCAGAGAAGTGGCTACGTTAGGCGGCTCAAATGATAACTGTATAAGCGTCATTCAGAACACATGGAACTCTTCTCCACTTCCTTTTTCTGTTCTACTTCCCTTTTAAATAAAAAGATGTTCATCCATAAATGTTTTCATAAACAACGGTCAAATTTTGCTTTTCCCTCCTGTTTGGCTGTTGCCTTGGCTCTCTCTCTCCCTTAGTAGATCGCCACATTTCTCAACTCCCTGCAACTGTTGTTTCCAGCTGGCAATTTTGCATAAAAAGAGCTCTACAATTAGGGAAAAACCAAACGAGTTAACGGGTGGCAGTCATATTGCCAATGAGTTGAAGGGTTATTGCAGGGTTTGATGATGGACGCTGTCTCATATTATTTTACTTTCCACCTTAGCTAACCAATGTTGCCGGTATGTGGTTCCGATAATCAGTCAGCGTCGCTGCAAGTCGTTACTTGAGGAAATGATGAAGCAAAAGGAAAAGTTAAACGCCTTTGGTGTTTTCTCTGGCCGCAACTCGTTCCATATGCATACAGACCAGCTGACCACAAACCGAATACCTTTCCTGGACCCTGGATAAGTCTAAACAAATAACGTCGAACTAACGAAGCAACAGCGATGCTGAATTAATCTCGAGTAAATCGCGTGGACACCGAATCGATGAGGAAACTGGCCTTCACACCCAAGGATATGCCGATAACCACTGCCATTCAAAAGGAGTGAAAAAGGCAGCAAAATGTTGACCGCCGTATAGCTGTCAAGTTTCAACATTCATTTTGTGGCACGTTAGGAATGTGTGAGAGAAGTGGTGGTCTGGGCGGGGAGGGGGGTATGCGTGTTAATTTCGATGGAGGTGAGGGGCTTCCACTTTAAATCTAACTGCTTCTAGAAGCTGTACCTTATGTACTGGTTTCACTGGGTGAATATCTTCATATTCCATTAGGATGTGCTGAGTGGTCTCCAGATTGCTGCTGCAGCACACATTCCTCATCTATTTGCTCCTGTATGTTTCTGTCCTTAGGCAACCAGCTCGAGCCTCAAAAAGCAAAGCATTTCCCTTCGTGTTATCGTACAGAGCTTCCCTTCTAATTTATTCTTCCTAATTCTTGTAAATCTCCACGGTCTTTTTCGTTTCCATTCCTTGCATCGAATTTGCTGTCTCTGTTTCTCTCACTTCCATTCTGATTCCTCCTACTCTGTACTTGGTTGCTAACTTTCTTGACCTCTCCCTTCATTCTGTGTCCACGCTTTTCAGATGCAGATACTTGTGCACTTTAGCCGCCCATTTATTTTCATCCATGCTCCTTGAGTCTTTCTTTAAGATTAATTTTGCTCTGCACTTCTCTGACTTCAAACCAGGCCAACCCATGTCCCCTTGCGCGCCTCATTTGTAGTTTTCCCAAGGGCTCCCAAAGCCAACCAGCCCACCTATTTTTGGTTAACTTCCAACCCCGACAAGATATCCTTTTTGAAGCACAGAATGGCATTTGCGAATGTAAGCGCTGGCACCATGACTCCTTTCCAGATTCCACGCACCAGCTCGTATTTATGGTGGCCCCAAAGGGTCCTGTTTCGTTATTGCTGCATTCTGCTTTCCTTCTTTTTTAAAAGATTATCTTGATTGGTGCTTGAGTAAGTCTTTCCTTTGTTTATGTATACGCCGAGGTATTTATATTGCTTGACTATGGGTATGACTTGCTGTTGAATCGACATCTCGTATAGTTACTCGTCTCTTCATAAAGATCGTAATTCCCGATTTCTCTGTGCGAAATTTAAGACCTACCTTTGTCATTTCACACATATTGGCCAGTGTTTGTAAATCTCTTGCGTTGTGCGCTAGTAGCACTATGTCGTCCACATACATCAGTGCGGAGACCTTCTGCTGCACTATCTGTCTATTACGCCTGTTTGATAAATCGAATCATAATTGACTGTTTGCGAGTTGTATTTCTATGCTGTTAACATCAGGGTGTCTAGCTACCAACCGGGAAAACCGGGAAATCTCAGGGAATTTCAATAGTCTGGAAATACCCAGGGAAAACTCGGGGAATTTGTGCTTCTATCAGGGAAAAATTAGCTGTAATTTTATTGAAAGGGAACGAAAGTCGTGTTCATGCTGGCTCCAGTAACAAAGGAATCGCTACGAATCGTCATTGACGCCGTCCCAGGTGAAAATGTTTTTACTTCCAGCTGGATTATGGAACTGGAAATTTCACCCAGCTGGATACTTTTCTAGCTGGGAAGGCAGCTGGAAAAAATCCAGCTGGGTGAAATTTCCGGTTCCATAATCCAGCTGGAATATGTCCCAACTGGAAGGCCTTCCAGCTGGATCCAGCTGCAAGAAATGCCAGCTGTAATTCAGCTGGAAGAGCTTCCAGCTAGAATCTCCAGCCCGGCCTGTGGGTCTACAGACCCACAGACCGGGCTGGCACACAGCACCGGTCGCCATGGTGTTGAGCCTTGGCGACAACACCATGGTGTTGAGCCATGCTCAGGTGAAATCCCAGGGTGTAAGCTCGCATCAAGCAGGATACAAACTGGCCAGAACTCGCATGGATCTTAGCTTGCTGTCGCAAGTCACAGTTAGTTCCTAATGTGACTGGCCGCAAGACCAACTGGTCCGGTGAAAATACATGCAGCCAAAACAGCATGGTGCTGAAACTTGCAACCATTTATTTGAACACTTGCAGCAAGGATTGCGGAAGCATATCTTGCATCTCCCTCAAGATGTGGAATACACTTGCACTTCTCCTTGTACCCCATCTGAAAAAAATATTTAGACATAGTGAGTGAACTTTAAAACAATCATCACTTTAATCCACTCAGTTCTAGTAAACAGTGACCTTTACCAAAATCACGTGGATTGTATCAACAGCCTTTGGACAGTACCACAGTTTACCTTCATCACAGACCCTTCTACAGTTTATGTGGCGTAAGGCCCCAACCTGAGCTCTCAAGAGGCTCTCAACTTGAGCTGCAGAAGCTATGCAATGATTGTTAAATTGTCTAGTGCCATTGATTGTGGCTTTAGTGCAAATAGAATTCGAATGAGCTCATTTGTATTTTGAACTAGGTGTGTGATGTAACTCAACAGCCTCCCAAGAAGCATTTCTCTGCTGAATAACACAGGAGCTTGAGGGCCAATCTTTTTAGGTTATTGTTGTTTTGCACCAATTCAAATGCCTGCCATTCGAGGCAACGTGTTTGCGAGCACGCACTTGCAATGAAAGCACGCCATAAATGTGCTTCTATTGCGTTGGGCAGATTGACATATACGCACTAGTATTTAATAGACGTACGTATGTGCAACATTGGGCACAAACACTGCACGGCAATATATTCAAATGGGCTATTGGAGACAAAAGGGGCTTACGCAAACTGGCAAGCACTTCACATATGCTGCGTGATAATTTAAAGTTTTATGCAATTTTTAACCAATCGCCTGTTGAAGATACCGTAATTCTAGTCCTTGAGCTGGATCCTTCAGAGGAGGAGATTACTTGCACGAAAAATCGGAACACATATTGAACTAATTTTAAAAAATTCAATATTGAACTTCCTAATTTATTACATTACGGCACATATCGCAATCTACGAATTGTAGCCATTGAGATTGCCAGGCGTATCCACTTGGACTTACTTTCCAGAATGACACCAGTTAGAAATATGTGTCATCAAACTCGCCGTAAAAGTGCACTGTTGGTCTGCATACTTTTATAACGAAACGCCCTTTTATGTATTGGAGCACAAAAGTAACTGGAACGCCCACTTATTCGTCTCACACTTTAGAAAATAGTATATCGAAACTGATGTAATTCTGGAAATTCATTTAAGGTGGATCCATCTTGCAAACTCACAGGCTACAATTCGTACAAGTAATATGTGCAGCAAGGTAATAAGTTAATTTGTCAATTTTTGCTAATTACTTGAAGATGTCTTTCGATTTCGCATGCTAATAATGTCCACCTTTTCGAATAATTCCGCTCAACGACAAGAATTATGATGTCTGCCACAGGCCATTTCTACCAAATTCCGCAAAACATAAAAATGATCAACCTGTATACAAACATCACGTACACCAGGGACCTATGATATCATGCTCAAGCGTGCCAACATACAGGATAAAAATAAACATTAACTTACGCTCAAAACATAAGCAAGTGAAATAATTACCTCCACATTGTAGAATCAGGGCTGGAGAAAACGGTGCTCTTCGATCCGCACTGGTGAATCACAACACCACAAAGTACAGCAATAACAACTGTTGATAGCCGCTTGCCTGTACTTGTAACACCGTCCAGAGAAGGAACTGTCCAAAAATAATTACTTCATGCGCAAGATCGTGCAGGTTCCTCACAAAAACTTGATCACATGCACACCCGAGAGACTCTCGTTGTCTCGCAAAATTGCCTCGCCGTGACAGTTTCCGCCATGTGCTGTACGAAACTAGGGCCCCTGTGGCGTCGTCACATTTTTTATATTCGGCCTGCCTTTGTAATGCTGCTGTTTGCTGTGAATAAAAACCCGAGCTTTTCTGAGAAATACTGATATTGCAATAACACGCTATTATATTATTGTTAGTGTCAAAAGAGCAGATCAAGACAAGATACGAGACTAAAGCTCCTAAGTATTCAACAAATATGGCGGCGATTGTAGTGGCGTCGTGCAGACAGGAAAAAATAGGAGCAGCGGTCATTGCAGCCTGAACTGCTGAAGGTGCCACGTGTTAAGGCTCTTTTTTGTTAGAGAAGGAATTGCTATGTTGTAAACACTAGCCGTTTGCGCAACGGCTCATCATGACCAATCGGGCAAGCTCGTCGCTTTTGTTTACTACAAGCAAGGTTCAATAAAAGTGGCAGTTTTTCCTGGAGATATTTTTTTTTTGGCAACTCGATCACACAGGACACTTTAGATTGCTATCGATCCCGATCGCGATCAAAGGTACCCGGAGTGACGAGCATTTACATACGTTCATGCAATTCCGATTGTTGTCACAACACGAACGAATAAAAATATTTTATTTTTTTTTTGCTGCTGCAAGAGTAAAAGCTCTTCGTTCTTATACAAACACCACCTTGGGCTAAATATGGGCGTGTTGCAGATACAAAAAATGTCTTAATGCAAGTGGGAATTAAGCTCCACTTTCCAGTCGATAGATTCTACTTCCGGCTGGAAAATGCTCCATCCAGTTGTTTCCAGTTGGAAGCGCTGTTTCCAGCTAAAAAATGCTGTATCCAGTTGTTTCCAGCTGAAGCTGGAAAACTTCCAGCTGGCAGTGCTGCTTCTAGCTGAAAAACCAGCTGAGGTGGATCCCACTTCAAGCTGGAAAGGGCCATTTCCAGCTGGCTCTGGAAAATTTCTATCTGGAAGGGCTGATTCCAGTTGGAAACCTGGCTGGAAAGACCATTTCCAGCTAGAAATTCACAGCCCATTTTCATGTGGGGTGTCATCGGCACGAGGTATTTCCAGAGCAGTTAACGACCGATTTTTCAGACGCCCAATTTTTCGGACATGCCCGATAATTCGCACGGCTTCGCGGCACCACCACGTACTCAATATAGTCAATACATATTGCCCAGACTGCAGTTCTGAAATGGCAATAATTAAAGCCACCGCCGCCGCCTCGAACCGGCACTTTCGCACCTAGATCCGTTGGCAGCCGTAGCCACCACCGCGGCAGCGTTAGGCCTAGCTGCTCCTACGTTCGCTATTAAGCTTCTTGCCGTGTGATGCCGTGTTTTTCATTGAAAGAATTCGCCGCTGTTAGCAATGGCACCGATTCCGCCTTTGTAATCCTCGTGATTGGCTTCGAAGCTCGCAAAGCACTGCGCGTTGCGTAATGCCAGGCTTTGAAAGTTAGCTTCGCCCCAGTACAGCTATGTTGCGCGGTGAAGCATAACAAGCGTGGGAAGGGGCAATTGTCACGGGACACAGTATGTATTCCTTAATTACACACGCGTGCACCCCCGTCTCCTGTCATGGTACGAACACCGATATGCTTAATAAATGTACTGGAAAGCCTTAAGAGCTTTTTCAGGCGTGCCTGTGGCAATTTTAGCTTATAAGGGCAGTTAAGACATTCATTTCTTTCGGACTGCCCGATTTTTCGGATGTTATTGCGGCCCCTAGGGAGTCCAGAAAATCGGGTGTTGACTGTACAACTGACAAAGAGGATGCTTCAAATGATCCATGGGGTGAACGCGTGGGAGAAGGAGGATGAGAGCAGAGAGGACTGACGCACTGAGGAAGTAACGGGAAAGGAAGCGTGCCGCCGCCTCTTTGAAGGAGCTTGAGCTCAAAAAAGAAAGTGTTGGCTGACGCCGAGATGCAGGTGTCCTTCATACAAACCAAAATAAACTCTTTAAAGCAGTGAAAGCGAACACTGAGGTGTCGTGTATGGGCTGAGAGTATATGTCAGGACAGTTGACGTTGACTTCCCAGCTGCTGAGAGAGAATCTTAATTGTGACAAAGTTCAGGTCGCATACCGATGAGCTTGCTATCAGTTGATAGAAATAGCTCATATTCGAAAATATTTACTTCTGTATGCATCTTCCTTTCATTCGTATTTGAATATGTTCGACTCAATTTGGAATGGGTTTTACCATTTTTTTCGCTGTGCATTTTACTAATACCTTCTTTCTGTTTTCTTTTTAAATAACATAGATATTACTCCTTGCTATTCAAACTGGATTGTCATTTTTTTTTGTTTTAACATGCCTACTAGAGAATGACAGCATCGGGCATTATAGTGTCAGCCTATCTTGACATACAACAAAGTTCTGGCTAATTCAGGGAATTTCGCAAAGGTGCTCAGGGAAAACCTGGAAAACTCAGGGAATTTGGAAATGTCAACTTGGTAGACACCCTGAACATAAAGAGTGAACAACAGTGCAGACAGAGGGCATCCTTGCTTCAGTCCTTAGTGAATTTCCACTTCATTACAATTTCGACCTTCCCATACATTTTTTACTCAGTTGCCTCTATATATCTCCCTGTTGCTCCATGAAATGGTCATCTATGCCTTCGTGTTTGAGAATATCCCATAACTACTCCTTGTCTACATTGTCGTAGGCTCCCTTAAAATTAATAAATGCTACCCATAAAGATCTATTCTGAGCTGCTGAAATCTCTATGCACTGAGTTACAACAAAAATATTATTTTCTGAGCGTCTGCTTCATCCGAACCCATTCTGTATTTCCTCCAGTACATCATTTGTTTCTGCCCATTTTGACAGTTCTCATTTGATGGCTAGCATTGCCATTCTATATATAGGGTTGTTTGTTTTCGGGTTTTATGTATATATTTTTAAAATTGGGGGTAAAAATCAGGTGCTATTTTTTCTAGGTTTTTCTTTTGTTAAATCTACAGATGTACTAAGTAATACACTCAGTTTATTTTATCAGAAGGTATCACGGGCTTCCTATCTCTTAACGCGTTGAAATTGGTGTGTGTTTCAAGCTGGTAATTAAAGGGGGGGGGCACACCAGGGTTTTCTAGCATATACTCTCCGAAATTAGGTGCTTGTCTGGAAATGAATCAGTAATGACAACAGTTAAGAGCATTGATAACTTCTAAGAAATGAAAAATTTTATTCATGCAAAGCTGACCATCGATTTTTTACACACTCTTGTTTACATACATTATCATCTGACTGCGCAACATGTCGGTCTCCATTCAAGTCCTGTCTAGTCGTTGAAACTATCACAGCTGGGAGAAATTTCTGTCAACATCAACATCACAGCTTCCATTAGCTAAGCACAACAATGTCAGTGCAGCATTTGCCAGCCCGGGGTAGAGAGCGGTAGAGTCATGCCAATACTCAATGAGTTTAACAGCTGTGTTTGTGGGGTTTGCTTCCAACAAGTACTGGTTGAACTCATTAAGTGAATCTACATTGTCGGTGACGAACATGAACAGAGGTCGGTGGTTGCCATCAAATGAGTGCCCCAACAGACTCTTCTGAAATGGATCCAGGACGGCTCCCAACTTTCACAGTGTTAGCTGGTTTTCATCTTTGTCTGAGACGCTCCATTCAACAGTGCAGTGCCATTTTGTGGCGTGCTACATGCAGAATTTCTGAAAGCGGCGTCTTTAATTAGCTATTGAACGTTGATACTAAAAGTCACCAGGACCAGATAATATACCAAACGCGTTTTTAAAGCGTTATGAGGAATGGTGTGCTAAGTACCTGTATTTCGTATTAACCAGATCTTTACACGATGGTTCCCTACCGAATGACTGGAGGATGGCCGAAATCAAGCCTTTGCATAAATCCTGGAAAAAAGCACATATAGAGAATTACCGACCAGTATCTCTTACATCTACATCATGCAAAATTTTAGAGCATATAATTCATAAACATATATTACGTTTCTTAGAAAAGCACAAGGTACTTGCAGATGTCCAACATGGTTTCAGACATAGGTTTTCTACAAGTACTCAATTAGTTGAGACTGTTCACGATCTCGCACAGGCGATTAACGAAGGGAAGCAAACAGATATTGTGTTCATGGATTTTCGTAAAGCATTTGACAAAGTGTCACGTAAATTAATTGATAAATTAGGGTATTATATAAAAAATGAACCGATACTTTCTTAGATCAGAGCGTACCTTACTAACAGACACCAATTCGTCACCTTAAACAATGCTTCTTCTAAGAATACAGAGGTTGCATCTGGAGTCCGCCAGAGATATCCGTTTTGGGACCGCATTTATTTCTATTATTTATTAATGACATAGTTGCAGAACTTTCAGTTTCCATAAAACTTTATAAGTACAACGATTCCGCCTCGACTCGCGGCTGCGGCGGAATGCTACGACCACGAAAGCCAAACCTGGGCAGTCCAGCAGGTCTCGGTGGCTCTTGAAAGACAAAGGCCGAGCGAAACCGACGGAACGTTGCCCCTCAGGGCGACCGACCGCGGGAGTAACACGCACTGGAGTTGAGTAGAGACCACCCTCTGAGAAGACGTCAGGGCCCGCGTCACGGCGCCATTTATTCATGGTGTCGTTCTGCAGGCGACTACATGAAGTTGTCTCTCTCTCTCTCTTATGCAGATGACTGTATTTTGTATGAAAAAATATCTTCTGTTGATTATCAGGTGCGTCTAAATAATGACTTGGCAAAGGTCATTGCTTGGTGCAAACAATGGCAAATGTCTATTAATTTTCAAAAAACAGGTTTTATGAGAATCACACATAAGAAAATACCTTTCAATTTGCATATAATGTTGACAACATATCTCTATCAGAGGTAAGAGAGCACAAATATTTGGGCCTGTGGATAACCAATGCGCTTTCCTGGACAAAGCACATAGATACCGTTATTGCAGTTCATTGTGTAAACTGTTTTTCTTGAGGCACTCACTGAAATCATCTATGTCTACTGTTCGTTTACTGGCGTACAATTCTTACATTCGTCCATTGTTGGAATATGCCATAATTATTTGGGACTCATTCACTTTAACTAATATTAAGAAACTGGAACGTGTGCAGCATAAGGTAGTTAAGTTTATTTTCAATTTATATGGCCGTGCATCTGTTGGTGAGCTCGTAAGACGCAGTGGATTACCCCCGTCACTGTGCACAACTGTATCTGCTGATTAAAGTTTCTCTTTCAACTTGTAAACGGCCATTATAAGGTTCATACTTCCAAGTTCTTTACTTACTCATCAGGTTATAACATGAGGCGAAGGCATGCTTTATCAATAACCCCCATGAATGCACAGAATAACTGTTTCAAATATTCTTGTTTTCCTAGGACAATAACAGACTGGAATAATCTTAATTCTGATATTGTTATGCAGAATTCCTTATCAATGTTTGAAAACTGCCTGCCAATGTTATGAATTTGTGTGTGTTATTTGCTTGTATGTTATGTATTCTTCACCAATGTTTGATAAATACCTGCATATCTGATGAATATTGCGTGCGTTAAATGCTTGCATATTTCTATGATACCCACCCTGCTAAGATCTGATTTCCGATCGCAGTATCTATAAATAAATAAAATAACTCTTTACATGTTTTTACTAATGTGGCACTGCTCTTAGGTAACATAGACAAAACAGCTCTGGTCTGATTGCTTTTACATATCATCGTTGAAAGCTCGCTGACACTCTGCTGCTATCGTACTGCTTTGCTTTGCTTTGCTATCGGTTTCCTTTGCTGCTATCATACGAGCTTTCACCAAGTTTTGTTAACGAGCTGCACATTTCTGTGACAGCCACAAGTGCTTTGTAGAAGTTTTGCCATCTGTTCGGGACAACAGAAGGTGGCTTCTTAACATCAGGTCCAAAGAGGCCATTAGAGGCACAAATTTTAACGCGACAGCGTTAAGGAGCTCGTGTCGCAGAAAAGCCGGTGTCGTCGGCGTCGGTGTCGGTGTCGGCGTCGTCGGCGTTGGCCGTGAGCGATACATCCCAGCAGGCACTTCATGAATAAAAAACAACTTGCAAGATGGGCTGAGTGGGAATCGAACCAGGGTCTCCGGAGTGTGAGACGGAGGCGCTACCACTCAGCCACGAGTTCAATGCTTCAAAGCGGTACAAAAGCGTCTCTAGTGAATGCGGTGTTGCCTTAGAAACTAGCTGTTTTGATGTACTCTTGGTAGAGCTCGTTAGCGTGCTTAAATAACGCTCCAAACTTGATCACTATGGATCAAAATGTTGACATGAACGGTAAAGAAATGGCGTGGTCAACACTCGCATGAATCAGGTGTGCTAAATCTTTCACATGCAAGATTTGGATCCCTTCAGCTTGACAGATTTCTCTTACCATTTTTCGCATGTACTCCGCTGAGTCTGTGGCTAGAGCCACAACGTCTTGCCACATCTTGCCTACAGTAAGGAGAGCCTTGCTGACTATGGTGGTCGCCGTGTAGCTGTTCGAAGCACTTTCTGTCGACATCGACCAAAACAACCTGCTTCTTCACGGCTTTTGGCTATAGTAGCACAAAAGAGTGTTGATGGTAGGCACTCCAGTGATGCCTGGGGATTCGTCGATGACACTCGCTTTCACATCTCGCATGTCATCGCGGATTTTCACAATGTCCTTGTCAAAAGCGTCTTTCAGGTATTTCAGCCGAAATCTTTGTCCTGTTGGCATGGCCTTCGCAGCTTTGCAGTATTTGTATACAGTCCCCCAGAGGTCTGTCCGCCTGGTGCATGCTGATTCCAATGTGCGCTAGGGCACGAACGAAGTCATGGATTACGCCATCCGCTTTGTCTACACGTTGTCTACAGGACATACCAAGGAGCATCTGCCGAGATGTTCCTGCCTTCTCAGCGTCCTGCGTTTTGAACTTCTTATGACGAGATGATGCTAGGGCTTCTTCGCTGGATCGATGACCATCACAGTGTTGCAGTATTTGCACACTGATGTCTGACTGCCTTCACCTTCTTTCGTTGCGATCTGAGATCTTTATGCTCTTTACACCAGCCATACAGTGTCTTTCATTTTATTCCCATTTTCACACTGAATTTTCCCGTGCTGCGTACTGAAGCCTTATGTTGGCAACAGTGGTTTTGCCACTCACCAGTCGCCCCTGGTAATGGGAAGTGACGATGGTGATCATGCATCTCATTGGTTAGAATTTGCACTCTAAACCAGTCAGATGCATGACACACTTCATCGCCAGTTCCTTCTTTCCAGGTGGCTGGTGAGTTCTTTGTTATCAGTGCTTCGAATTTGTCGAAAAAACCTGTGGGAAAACCTGAGACACCAACCTCCTATCACTTGCTGGTCACATTCTCTCGTTTGTCTTTCTCTCTCCCTCCCACACTAAAACATGACCCTTTTTTGAAGACCTTTCAATCGGAAATATGCCACCATTCTCGGAATCTTGCTGTTCCTGTCAAAACAGAATTTTGAGTGCAGTGGCTTCTTTCCCTTCTTTTGTGGGCAGTCGAAAGAGGATATCACAAGCTGTGTGAATCGCAGGGGATGCAGAACGCTGCATGGTTCTCAACAAGGTCGATCTACGAGCGTGTCTAGGTCACTGTAACGCAGGCTCTGAAGGAAAATGATATAGGCGTTCAGGCCCTCACTGGTAGAAAACCTGTGCCCGAAATATCTTCGCCGCTCAGCTCACCCACCTACTCGCCACCCGTTCTTTTCACATGATAGCCATGGAAGCAAGTGCACATACCCAAGACTAATCTGCAGTAGGCAAAGCGCCATTTTCTTTGCTTTTTTTTCTCGTCCTAAATTTGTTACTCCCCGACTGGCAGCCATGTGCTGCCAGTCAGGAGTAACGCCGGAGAGAACAGCAGACCATCAGCTCATGATTGTGGAGATTGCTACTGGGAAGGTTCATTTGGGGAGAAATCGGGTTCAATTCAATTCTCCTGAAACATGTTTGTGGTGTAAAAATTGGGTAAAATCAGGTTTTACTCGAAAACGAACTACCCTATCCATATAGCACAGACGTTACTGTAACTGGCCTGTGCGAGCTCGTCTTATCCTTGTCACCTTTGCCTTTGTAGATGTTAGTCTTGCTTTTACGCCATCCAACGGGAATTGTCTTCGTTTTAATCACTTGTTTAATGCCATTCGTCAGCAGTGCCTTGCTCTTTGGACCTAGGTTTTTGATCAGATGTATTGGGATTTGATCGAGTACTGATGCCATGCCATTAGGGACATCTTACTACGAAGCTATTTATGGTTAGGGTTCCATGGATTTTTGTGTCCGTAAACTAATCTGCGTGTGCAATAACTCAGCTCCCAAATTAGATGCGAAATTGCTTCATTTTATGCAAAAGCTTGCGCGTCTCACCACTTGGATGCATTATCAGCCCTTGAGGCCTTCCTCGCCGAAGCGGTCGTACACGTCCCGCTTCTTCTTGTCGCTGAGCACCTCGTACGCCTCGGCAACCTCCTTGAACTTCTCCTCGGCCTCCGCAGACTTGTTCTTGTCGGGATGGTACTTGAGGGCGAGCTTCCGGTAGGCCTTCTTGATGTCATCGTCGCTGGCACCCTTGCTGATGCCGAGGATCTTGTAGTAGTCTTTACCCATCGTCTCCTTTGGTGTTGTAGGTAGACTTGTAGGTCAATGAAGGTCGGTACTCTTGCGAGTCCAGTAATCCAAAAAGCGTATCGACGTGGATACGCACAAACGAAGAATCTTTCTTCTATGCCCGCTTGTACAATATCGCTAATCGAGATCGCACATCAGCAGCGTGGCAGAATTACAAAACGTACCTGAAATCGTACTGCTCAGCTTTAGGCGAAGCTAAAGATAAATATTTTTCTAATGATCTTCCTGAGCTGCTTAAGAACAATCCTGCCAAGTTTTGGAAAATAATAAAGCCTAACAACGAATCAGATGAATTGTCATTACATAACAGCAGCAATATTTCTATTCTAGCCAGTGAATGTTCGGAGGTCTTTAATTCATTCTTCAGCTCTGTATTTACACAAGAGAACACTTCAAATATACCTTTTGTTTCAGAATTAGGCTACCAATACACGGAACCTATTTAAGTCACTTTGGAGGGCTTCTCTTCTCTCATAAATAACCTTAAAATGTCTTCTTCATGTGGCATAGATGGTATAAACTCAAAGATTTTAAAGAATACCGTAGAAATATCTAGCAAAATTCTTTTTTACATATTCAGACAATCACTTGCGACAGGCCACCTTCCCGCAGATTGGAAGATGGCGAAAGTTATACCTGTATTTAAAAATGGCAACAGGAACTCCTGTGAGAATTATCGTCCCATTTCATTGACATGCATTCCCTGCAAGTTGCTTGAACACATTATCGCTTCGCATATTTACAGACATCTTGAGACTAACAACTTCCTTTTTCATAATCAGCATGGCTTTAGGAAGGGCCTCTCGTGCGATACACAATTATTTGAATTTACAACAGACCTACACACTAACTTAAATTATAACTTACAAATTGATTGCTTGTTCCTTGATTTTTCGAAGGCATTCGACCGTGTAGCACATTGTCGCCTAATATCAAAACTCTCCGCACTTAAATTAGACTGTCTGACCTTGTCATGGCTCCGAAATTTCCTGTCTAATCGTCAGCAGTTTACTATTGCAAATAAATACTCTTCCTCCGTAACAGACGTTTCTTCTGGTGTACCACAGGGTAGCGTCCTCGGTCCCTTGCTTTTTCTAATATTTATTAACGACTTACCTCAAAATTTGTCCTCCACCATCAGAATATTCGCCGACGACTGCATAATTTATTGCCCAATTAAAAACTCAGATGATCATCTCATTCTTCAGCAAGACCTTCAACAAATCAATAACTGGTGCAATAAATGGCTAATGACATTAAATACCACAAAATGCAAAGTAATGTCTTTTACCCGGAAGTCGGCAACCTCACAGTATCCCTACCATATTAACAATTACACTGTTACAACAGCTACACAATATAAGTATCTAGGGGTTCTATTCACATCAAATCTTTCTTGGACAGACCATATCACGTCCATTTCAGCTAATGCCTCCCAATCGTTGGGGTACTTGCGACGCAACTTAAGAAATGTTCCTTCAAATGTTCGCAAGCTAGCCTACCTAACTCTCGTTCGTCCCAAGCTCGAGTATGCATCTCCCATTTGGTCCCCTCACCAGAAATACCTAATTGAAACGCTAGAATGGCACAAAGGGCCAAGATGTCGAGAATGTACGACACGTAGGTCTCAGTCGACGTCTGTACACGTGTGGCAAGGGCTTTCTTGGCATTGACTTGTCGACCAAACGGATTGCCGAAAAGGTCGCGTAGCTTGTCTTTGAAGAGATCCCAGCTCGATATCTCCTCTTCGTGAGTCTGGAACCACGCCAATGGAGCTCCGTTGAGGTAGAAAAGTATGCTGGCAAGCATAATAGTCGGATCCCACCTGTGACTGGTGCTGACACGTTCGTATAAGCGGAGCCAGTCGTCAGCATCAGGACTGCCGACTCCGTTGAAAACACCAGGATCCCGAGGTGGGGAAACGGCGACGTAGGTCGGGGCTGCAGGCGGAGATGCTAGCGTAGACGAAGTGCCGCCAGCAGGAGCCGAAGTTGCATTGTCGCCGTTGCGACCGCTGCGAAGCTCCATGACGAGTACGGGGAACGTCCACCTCCACCAAATTAATGTTACGTGAAGCTGAAGCCGAATACTATTTACAATTTATTTACGGAAGCTCTTGGAGGCCAAAATGGCGACGCTATATCAGACGGGCACACATGTCGTTTTCGTCCTCCTCAGTGCAGCCACACTGTGTCGGCTGTTCCGTAGCAATATACAGACTGTATCATCATCAGCAGCAGAAGCCCATCTTTATGTCCACTGTATAAGTTGTAGACTATAATGTCTACAAATTGTCAACCCAGCATATTTTATGGCTATCCTTTGAAGGCACTTAATATGGCTCCCTCACCCACCTGACACTCTCAGTTCGTGCAAGGTTTTTACCTGACACACCGAGTACTCTTGTGAACACAGCCTCGAAATTTACTTGGACAAGCAATTTGCGGAACATTTGTTTTTTCCATAGTGTAGCTTATTCATCCTTATAACATTTAGGTCATGGGATCAAATCTTAGGTGCAGCAGCCACATTTTGATGGGGGCAAAACGCAAGGATGCCTGTGTGTCTGGTATTGGGCATAGGTAAGTTAATGGGATAGACAACCACTCAGAACATGAATCGAGATAACTTCGCTGATGGAATGGTTCTCTATTGTAGCGGCTAAAATGAGCCATGTTTTCCTGAATAAATGTGGATTTATATTTTTATTCCTCACTAGAAGGCCGCAAAAAATGACCCTTGGCACCCCACGTGGCAAAATCAGGAAGTTGCATAAGGGGTCCACCACGTGACCTTCTACTAGTGTAAGCGGTTACTGATCTTTTTATTATTGTTGAAATACAGTTACTTTTTATTAATATAGGTTTTTCCTGATTTGCAATGTACAGATAAGCCTTCAATTGTAGTGAACAGAAAAGTGGTGCTGCCTTTGCCTTCATTTTGATTAGTTGGCTTGGCTCGTCTATTGACAGAACTACAATGACGGGGACCAGCTAGCCATGATGTAGGCGTGTTCTTGGGGGAAAACAGTGTACAAATATAAGAAATGTCTGCACAACAGTATGAATTTATTGCACCAGCTTTTTATTTTCAAAAGTGGTTGAAAATAGAAAAATTCTGCTTACTAAATATCCATGCGCTTTTGGAAGTAACCGCTGCAGATAAACACTACTGAGGGTGAGCTTTGCATTGTGCCATAAACAACTAGGTCCTTAAAGGGACACTAAAATGAAAAAGGATTTCTTCTGCATCAGTAAATTATCTTTCTACAACACCAAAAAACATCACTCTTACAACGATAAGATGTTCGGTAAGCCAGAAAAAGCGCAAGAACGAAATACGGGTGGCGACGCCTACCTAAGTTCCCGCACCTGATAGCTGTGACGTCATGGATATTTATGGCATCTTCTAGGGCCTACTAATTATATATAGCAGTACAGATTGACTACGTTGTGTTCTAAAGGAACCAAATATTATAACATAGCAAGTTTCGGGAACCTTTACTCAGCCAACGCGGCCCAAATGCGAAAACATACTTTGGAATCCCTGACGTCACGCTGACGTACCGGCGCTGGGATTTTGGCACGAAATTCAAATACTGGTACTTGGATCTTCATTTTCTCATCTAATAATCAAACTATTTTTTTTGTAATGACTGCCTGCAGGGTTCTGAAGCAATTATTCATTAGTCTAAACTGATCTATTGTTTTGCTTTAGTGTCCCTTTAAAAATTGGTTGTCAGTCCCTTTTATAGGGGTATTACTCAAGTTCGCGCGTGCACACCTGACCCTTCTCTGAATCGCACAGCGCCGGCGGAGCGGCAGTCGCCCGCTAGCACTTTCGCAGCAGCCCTAACAGTCAGAGCTGTGACCCCTAACCCTTGGTTCGCAGTGAGTTGCGACCACGGTGGGTTCAGGCCAGGGGGGACAGGGTGAGTCTCGACCTAAGGTGTTTATACACCTTAAGATAGAAGTACCAACAAGCACCAACAGCAACAGCGTTCCGCATGTCTGAGGCGAAAGGAACCACACAGTGTTAGAACCACGAAAGAGGCTAATAAGAGTTCAGCTCACCCAGAGGGGATCCGCGCTCGGGCCCTAGGGCGATCAGTTGCTCACAAAGGCCGAGCGCAGCAGGGGGACTGCGTGCGGCGGTCTCAGTGGCTGAATTGAGATGTGGCCAGTCGCAAGCTGCTCAGCCGAAAGACAAAGATGCATCGGGAGAATAGCACTTCTCCCCGAGCAGCGGAGAGGGAGTCTCCCCGGTCCCAAGAAAGGGAAAGGATGGAACGGGGTGCCTTGGCTTCGGCATCGCGGTCAGGCGCGAAGAGCAGCGGAAGCGGCGAACGTGCCCCCTCCCAGCCACCCTTCGCTATCGAGCACGTGATTATCGTGTGATAACCATGTGGCCACTCCGGAGATATCAGGATGCACGTGTGATCCCACACTTTAAAGGTCTCAGGTTGTCAGTTTCTGGAGTCTTCTACTACGGCATGCTTCATAATTATAATGAACTGAAGAAAAACAACAGATTAGGTGAGTTGGCGGTTTTTCATAATATTTAAAACAGTGCAATGACATACACTGGACAACAGAATAGAGGACGGGACACACATGGCATTGACTTACAACTGTGTTAATTGGAAAAAAACATGATGGCTGCCGTATCTTTATCTTTGAAGAAAATGGGCTTGCTGAACAGGGGTGAACAACGGTGTTAATCTCACCCGCTTCCACGAGGCAATGTTTTGAGAATGCCAGGTGCTTTTATTCACATCGAGCATGCGGGCACACTTGATGTAAGGCTTCAAAAAGCCATTGTGTTCTTTCGAATAAACGCAGTTGTAAGTCAGCGCCATGCATGTCCCATCCTCTGTTCTGTTGTCCAGTGTATGTCATTGTGCTGTTTTTAAACATTATAATTATAGTGTAGTTTTGGCATGTAAAACCCCATAGTTTAATAAACATTGTCCACACATCTCATACATTATCTCATACATTTATTAATTGAACACATTTGCAATGCTTGAAATAGGTGCATGTTCACATTTCTGCTTCTCAGTCGGGTTTTGTAGCATATACCTAGCCTCGATGCAAAGCTGATGAAAGTTCTCTTTGTGTTAACTAATGCTCTCTTTTCCAGTTGCAGTGAAGGCGTGTGAGCATCCCGTGTCCGGAGAAACGGTGGCGGTGCCAGACCCGCCTCCAAGCCGTCCCGGGGCCTCCCCCGGTGAGTGTTTCTCGCATTGTTGATCAGCACATTTGCCTTGTGTGACATTCAGCATGACTACGTGCTGAGTAAGTGTTTATAAAGTGGCAGGAATTTCGTCTGTGACAGTCTCACCATTCCAATATATTGGCTTGTGCTTCGACTTCACCCGCTAGCATACTGGCCGGAAATACACACCATGGTGGTGCACGTAGTGGCATGTGCGGAGAGCAATAAATACCGTGGCTGCCATAAGTTTGTCAGAATTTATATCCTCAAGGTATGCATACTTATTAAGGTACGTGGACATTGTGCACTTCTGTGCTATTGGAAGTATACATGTGTGGCCGCATATGCTTAAAGTGGTAGAGTGGGCGATAAATTCCTTTCATGAGCATGAACAGGGAGCACCACTTGCACAACACACATTCAGTCACTGTGAAACCAGTGAAAAAAGACGAATGCATTTGGTGAATATTGTTGATAGGCAGCTTTATTGAGCTTATTTCACTAGTTCTGTAATGTGTCTCTTCTATTATTCCAGCTACTTGGGGCCAGATAGACTGTAGTCTATGAAGCTTTTGTTGAAACACACAGCTAAGGGCCTTTGTGATGCCAAGCATGAAGAAACTAATAAGTACAGCTGTTTGTTATTCGGGACATTGTGGTAATTAAGTCAGTGATATTGTTATATTTTTGACTTTGTTTGTCATGACGTTCTATATGGGGTGATCACATTTAAATTTTATGAAATCTTTAAAGATAAGCCATTGCAAGGAACATAATTCTAGTCCTTGAGCAGGCTAGTCAGAGAAGTGGACATTACTTGCATGATAAATCATAACACATAATAAATAATCCAGTTCAAGAACAACAAATTTGCTATCTGGCTCAGGCAATTTTTAAAAACGACATAAAACTTAGAAATGATCACGTGGCATAATATACAAAGAATAAAGTACGAAAAAGAGAACAGAAAACCACATGTTGCGGATACAACATCCTTATTTGCGCAGGAAATTCAGTTGGTTTGTGTGGGTCGCCAACATGCTATGATGTGAAGTCGAAGTATGAACCAAAATATTGTAATGGGGGAACTCAGGTTAAAGAAAAGGTTTCTCAGTGGTAACAAAAATTACTTCGAATAAAATTTCTGCAGCAAAAGTTATGTTTCTCAATTATAACCGCTATTTAGCATATTTTTCCGTGGATCACCTTAGTGTGTTACCTACGCCTAAACATAGGTCAAAATAGCATTTTTGCCAAATTCAGCCTTAATTTTGAGGCTGTGCACCACACATTGGCAAAAATAGTTTCAAAGGATAGTACATTTTAGAGACAGCTCTATAAAAATAATTCCAGATTTTCTGTCTGACCATCTGTTGTGTAAGAAGAAATTGCAAGAATGCTATAATTTGTACATTTTCACTTCGGTTCAAGGAATAAACACATTAAGGCAGTTTGTGAAATTGCTTTATAATGAAAGCACAATGCTCAGGCAACGCAGAAACACAAAGTTAGAAATAATGTGCAAAACGGTTGATTTTTGCCAAATGTTTGTTTCACGTCTGGTTTTCCACTATTTCATGAAATTAAAATGGCCCTCACAGACACAAAAATTTTTTCCATACAAAATATTTTGTTCAGTACTGTCCAACTAATACTTATTTCTTGTAATTTTTTCAGAAATTTTAGAAAAAACATCGATATTGTTTGAGCACCGCGTTTCAGACAGTTGGCGTGGAGTGACCCTAGTAAAAGAGTTATGGAAAAGGTGGTTGTCAGCATTTGCAGCTTAAATTGGAAATCTGCTCTTCATTGCATGCTCCCCCTGTCGTGTATGCATGCATCACCATTCTGGAAACAACAGGCACTTCATCAAGGAAGTCTCGTTCTTCGGACAGGCGTTCCTTGTTCTTCATTTCACAAACACAGCTGTGGGCTGTGCAGGGGGCGTGTGTTTCGTGTTTGCTTCCCTTGAATAATTTCCTTCTCTTCAAAAGTCACAGGGTGACGACGAGAGGCTTATGAAATCTGGCTTAGCTCTTTCTGCTCTCCACCACTGCTTCAGGGAATGTATACCAAGACGAACACACATCACTGAAGGTGCTGCTTTTCTGTCTTCACATGAACCACAAGGATTCCATTCTATCATGACTGGACAGGCTGTAGTCACAAAATGCCTACGCAGCTGGGCACAAGGAAAGGAGCAACACCGCAACTGTTGGCCTTTCACAATGTCTCTCAGTTTCGAGGGTTTCTGTGATTTGCTGTCGAACTAATTTTTAATGTTTGCCTTAATGGACAAAGGTAATTTTTTTGGCACTTACGGAAAGTTTTGCTGTACTCTGTACCCTTTAATTTATAAATTTTTGAGGCTTGTACAGTCTCATAGTGTCTAGATTGAATATCAATTTTCTGTAAGAGCCAGCGAGTATATTAATGTACTCTATCGCTTGACGACTGACTGAAATGAAACCTGCGCTTTTGTGATGGGCATGGCAAAACACTACTGGCAGCAGCCATTTTTTAAATCTCTGCAGGACAAGCGTAGATGGACAGAGTCTGTAGTCCCCCGAGTGGCGAAAGAAGAAAGTCGCCAGAACGTAAAAATGCATTCGACAAGCCCAGCCCATTACTGGGACTTTGAAAGAGTGCCAAAACCCATGGACGAAATGTTATCATCCTTAGCACCTACTTAAAAAATATTATAACTGAGTAAGACTCGTCCATCGCACTTAAAAGAGTTAAAGAGGCTTATGTGACTAAAGAGGTGCATTAAGCCGTATCAGTAGACTTTGTTTCTAGAATTTTGAAAATGTCACTCTTGTTGTGAGTGAAGGCTTGGTAAGCTGGCAAATATGCACAAACGAAAACTGGGTGGCAAGCTTTCTGCATCAGCTTCCTGTGTTGTCACCACCAGAGAAAACAAAGAACCCAGCAGAAGGAGGCTGCCTATCCTCCGGCGAGTGCCTGCCTTCGTGCAACCCACAGCAGAGAAAATGGAAGCAGAAAGGAATGGAAGAACAGGCAGGGGCATGATCGGATGGTGTTGCCTCAGGACATCAAGACCATCAAGACGACGGAAGAGTACCTGTGCTTGCCAAGGCCGGGACCCCGACGAGCTGAAGTAATCATCAGCTGCCGGCGAACAACGGGGCCACCGCCGACAGAGAGGAATACGTATGCACCTTCTGACGCCCCAATGTGGTCTCCACGTGCTTGCCCGGAGCACACACAAGCAGTGCCCGAATCCCACCAAAAAGTTGGTCAGTGGGTGAAGCCCGTTGACCTTCCTGTGTGTGGGATGACAGCCGACTGGCAGTGTTTTATGACCCACCGCCATCCCATCCAGGCAGGGAGGAGAGGTAGATGAAGCCCGCAGAAATGCAACGCAACGTAACAGCACCATGAATCCACCGCGAGCACCCTCCCCCCTGAAAAATGCTGCCCAAGAATGCAAGGCTGGCGGCTTCAGTGCCAGTCAAATCAAGATACAGAAAGCAACAAACAGTCAATACTATGCAGCACCAGAGCTACCCATTAACAGATAGAACTGAAGTACTATAGCGCCAAACAGTAATATGTAATATGCAGTAATATTACTTCAGTAATATGCACCAACTAGCCCAACAAAAAGTTCTGCTGGAACAGATAGAAACCAAAAGTCACCAGCCTCCCCCCCCCCCACCCCCTCATTAAAAGAAAGAAAGAAAGAGAGAAGAAAAAAAAAAGAAACAAGCCATTAGAATAAATTAAACAGGCATAGGTCTGACGCACGCAACAAAGCAAAAATTCATGCTAACCTATGCTTTAACGCGAACATGTGCAATAAAACATCCACCAATGAAAAAAAAAAGCAAGGATAACAATAAAAAGACAAACGCTTAGATACACAATGGCATTTGGACACAAATGCAAACAAGTGAAAATAAGAAAACATCGGCCTCACCACACCATCAATCTGAACAAAAGCAAATAAGGTAAGCACTTTGAAAGACATACAAAGACAAAGTTCATGCAAATAATCTCTCGATAGTCCAAACACCAGGCCCACATGCCACACGTGTGACGTTACGCCGCTTCAACAGCGTCTGGCAGTGGCCTCTGGTGCCGGTGCTTCTGGTGGTGGCTGCTCCTTAGCACGGCCATGATCCGCGCCAAGCGTCCTGTCTGCACAGCCTGATCCGAAGCCGTGCCGTCACTGTTGGCATGCCTCCATCCACATCGACATCACCTGCTGGCTCAACACGGCAGTGAAAACTCATGCAAAACACTCATAGCACAAGACACATAGGTACAAATAAATCAATAACATGCAAGCAAGACAAGACATACACAAATAAACACATACACAAAAGCAAAATGAAATGTGCTAGGTAAAACACAGAGAAACGAGTAGCCTAAGAAACAATGAACAAGGGAAAGAAGGACAGAGAAGGAGGGAGAGTAGCATGCCTGGTTTCGGCGAAGTGGGTCGCTGAGACCTTTTTGAAGAAAAATGATTGGCTAATCCAAAGTTGTAACTTCACATAGGCAACCCTTGTCTCAGCATGTGATTTTGGCTGAGCTCGTTGTGACCCTGCAGAGTGAACCATGCGCTCCCACGCGCTCATTGCAATACCAGCCACGTTTCAGCGCTTTGCCTCCCTGAGGCTGTTGCATAACTATGTGCAATTATTTACAAAACGGGTCATCGTGTGGTCCCTTCGGCACTCTTTGGGCAGTTTAAGAAACTTAAAAAAGACGATCCCAACACCCAATAGGGGTGGCTGGTTTCGTATCTCCAGCTGGCTCTTCACCCGGGCTGCCCTCCTTGTCATCGCCGTAGGGTTTTGAGGGAGCGCCCCCTTCTGCGCAGGTGACAGGGGATTTCCAGGGTGCTTGCTCCTTCGCGGAGGGGGCTTGTTTTGTGGCCTTTGTCTCTGCTCGGTGGATGCTCTGCCAATGTGACCCTTCAGTGATGGTGCATAGGGCAAAACCAGTAGTTGGTCTGCCTAAAAGGGAACCTTCGGTGACACTGGGCATGAAATAGTGCGCCAACTATCACGACTTGAATTTTGGTGAGGAAAGGTGCGCATGAGCTAAAAACTGCCGTGCAGGCCACTGAGTTTCCAGCCGAATGCCGCAGAGTGATTCTTCTCACCTGCCTTGGCATGAAGGGGCAGCGGATTTTCTCTACACTGAAGTCAGCAGACTTGTCGTCACTGGCCCTCCAAGTGTAGCTGACACCGTGTTGATGAAGGATGCTTACGACTCTGCCATCTTCTTGCTTTCTCACCATTTCAACTGTTCAGTCAATGTCATTGTGGCTCGACTGCAGTTCATTGCCAAGCTCAACGTGCAGGTGAGACAGTGAAAGAATAGATTGCTGCTTTACAAACCCTCATTGCCGACTGTAATTGTGGAAGCCTTACCCATGAGCTGCTGCGTGATCAGCTTGTTTCGAAAACAGCAAGTCATCATTTACTTGAATGGTTAGTTACTGAAGGCTCCTCACTGACGCCCTCATGATCACAAATCAGTACAAACAGGCAGTGAGCCAAGCTAATGAATTTTGCAATGATGCTTCAGTTCATCACACTAAAAAAGCACAAAGTTTTCCTCAATCATCAGAACAGACAGATGGCCATGTACATCATGACAAGTCCAAAGCCAAAGTGTGTGTGCAGCTTCCAGTACAAGGTCCTATGAACCTTCGAGCATGCTATCGTTGTGGAGCAAGTTGCCATCTTGCAAATAGCCGTCATGTAAGGTGCGCAAGTGAAGATGTTGGCGCTGTGGGAAAATTGGGCATCTAGATTTTATGTGTAAGTCGTCTGGTCATTCAGCGAAAGTTCGACAAGTTGAGGATGACGGCTCTAGCTCACATGGCAGCAAAAAAAAAAAACAATTTGTGTTGTTAAGGGACACAAACATGGCATTTACACATCCGTCTGTGGGGAAGGTCAGGCTATATCATTTCTGGCTGATATGGGATCGTCTGTCACTATTCTAGCAGGAGAACTCTACCACCATCTTTTTACAAGTACTTGCCCTTTGAAGCCTACCTCCGTACAGCTTTTTGAGTACTCCAAGTGTAATGATCTTTAATTAAAGGTGAGGAGCAGCAGATAAACAGCAGCCTAGCAGCAGAGAACAGCCCGAGCTCTCTTGCTAATCACAGCACGTGTCGTCGTCATCTCTGAGCTGCTATCGCAAACACAAGGCGCGTATGCTTCATTAGATTGGCCCCAGGTGTGAAACGGAGCCTTCTTGGTGACTCAGGGAGATGAGGGGGTTGAAATAAGGCTTCAGCCGGTTAACATGCACTGTCTCCAGACCTCGACAATGAAGGTCCGGCAATGACATGACGGGCTCAACGATATTGTTCACAGGGGAGGAGGTGTCGATGATCCGGTACGGACCGTGGTACCGCACAAGTAGTTTAGAAAAATGGCCAGGCAAGCGAGGTGGTATCCATAGTGACACAAGGGAACCAGCAGAGAAGGCGGGCGTGGCCTGATGACTGTCGTGTCTGGTCTTATGATGCCCCTGATACTCGCTGGTCAAAGAACAAGCCAGCTGGTGGAAATCTTCAGCTTATTGGGTGACTTCGGAAATAGTTGTGCACTCAGAAGCGTCAAGTCGGTAGGGCAGGATAGTATCCAGAGGACACGAAGGCTCACGCGCATACAAGAGAAAAAAAGGTGAAATACAGGTGGTCGCTTGTGTCGTGGTGTTATAAGCGAAAGTAACGAACGGGAGTACGATGTCCCAATTGGTGTGGTCGGACGAGATGTACATCCTCAACTTGTTGCCCAATGTTCAGTTGAAGCACTCCGTGAGACTGTTCGTGTGGGGGTGATACGCGGTCGACTTTCGGTGAATGATCTGGCACTCACGAAGGAGGGATTGTATCGCTTCTGACAAGAAGACCCCTATCGCTGAGTAATTCTCGAGGAGCACCATGGTAAAGGACAAAGTTGCAAAGAATGAACATTACAGTGTCGCGTGTGGTGAGCTGAGGTCTCGGCGTAGCGCATCAGGTGATGGACGCCAACAATAATCCAGCGGTTTCCACATCCGTTGTGTGGGAGCGGGCCATAGAGCTCGATGCCTACGCGGTCAAACAGTCGAGCAGGGCACGGTAGAGGCTGTAGTGGGCCAGTAGGGCAAATGGGGGAGTTTTGATTTGTTGGCAGGCGGTGCATGGTCGAACATACTGCTGCACAAAGCGATACATTCCACACCAGAAATATCGTTGATGCAGCTTTGTGAAGGTTTTTAGGACACCGGCATGGGCGCTTTGAGGGTCAGCATGGACGTATGCGCACATATCGGAGTGCATGTGACGAGGGATAGCCAGAAGCCATTTCCGAGCGTCAGGCATATAGTTGTGGCGGTAGAGGGTGTTTTCTCACAGGGCAAAGTCGGATGCTTGATGGCGTAGCATTCATGTTGAAGGAACGACCGATGGAGTGGAAAGGTAGTCGAGCAGCAGGACAAGCAATGGGTCTTTGCGTTGCTCATAGGGCATGTCAATAGCGGTCAGCAGTGACGGGTCTGAGGTCGGAGAAGGAACAGGTAGAGTAGCCACATCAGGTGTCATTGGCAAGTGAAAGAGGATGTCAGCGTTGGAATGCTTTCGACCAGAGTGGTACACAACACGAATGTCATATTCCTGCAGGCAAAGCGCCCAACGGCCGAGGCAGCTTGACGGGTCTTTCAAGGAGGCGAGCCAACAAAGGGTGTGATGGTCAGTGATAATGCTGAAAGGGTAGCCGTAGAGATAAGGACGAAACTTGTCCAATGCCCAAATGATGGCTAAGCATTCCTTCTCTGTAATGGTATAATTCGTCTTGGCTTTTTTAAGGGTACGGCTGGCATAAGCCACGACGTGTTCTTCATTCAGTCAGTCAGTCAGTGTTTTATTTTCACCAAACAAAAACATCTGTGAAAAAGGGGAGATGGCGACAAAGCTGCGGATACTGCAGCTTGACTAAGCACCGTCCACCCTGTAGGAGCAATGACAGGGTAAATGTGCAAGCAAAAAGCGAAGAATTATACAAGCAAAAAGTGAATAATTAAAGTGACAGGGTAAACACACAAGCGAAAGCAAATAATTATTGTACACCGGTACGAAAAATAATTATAGTACATATAGCATCATATTCGCACATAATAAAGCAAGAGAAAACAAATGGCATTGTAGTTCTAAGCTAAGTGAAAACATAATGATATAAAGCAACACAATTTAAGAAATGCGCAGTTACAAAAACAAACTAATTACATTGCTGGGGTTTAGTGTTTTGATTTCAATGTCTTGCTGCTCATATGCATTAAGAGTGCTTAGTAATGTGCGGCTAAGCCTTTGCATTCCATAAATAGTGCATGAGAATGGAGTTTTCCAGGGTGGTTTATACCGATGGAAGTAAATACATTGGTGGGAAATCTTATATAGGTCAAACGAGACAGTGCTTCAATGAAAGAGCTCGTCAGCACAGCACTAACGTAAAGAATGGCTATGGGAGTCATTTAGCTGGACACTGTAACAAGTGTCCCTGCACCCCCATATTTGAAAAGACAAAATTCATAGGGAAAGGAAAGAGTAAGAAGGAAAGGGAAATAGTAGAGGCCTTTCATATAAGAAAGGAAGGCGATAAATGTGTAAGCACTCCCTCTCTTGCCTTGTCGGGAAAAGAAATCACATTTTTGGAAGAAAGATTAAAATGTTGATTTGCAGATGTTTTTGTGACTGATGTGCGCATGCCTATGCTGAAGAAGGTATAAATGTCCGGTGAATTTCAAATAAACTTCCACTTGGCAGTCAGCGCTTGTCTGTGCTATTTGTTTCCTTGTGTCCTCGTCTTTTTCGCGCTGTTTCACCTCAGTTCTAAATACATTGAGTATGTTCAAGATTTTCAAGTGTGAGAAATGTGTCAAGCTTCTCGCAATTTGCACTAATGTAGGATTGTAGCAGCCTGCATTCCCGCTCACTTGGGGTCAATTGAGGGTTCTCCCTCTAACCCTAACGAGGGCGCACACGAGGCCGCGCGAGAACTCACTGACCCGCCGCCTCAGCAGTCGCCCAGCCCCGCGGGGAACCCTTGCTTACGTTTAATGAGATCACCACGCACTAGTATCTGTCAAGACGGGTCTTCCCCCTCCCGCACCCCACCTTACGTAGGGCGCGGGCGGTTACCCTTCGACTTCTACAAGCCCGTGCATACCCTAACCTCGCGGTTCTTCATGCCATATACCCTGAAAGATATCCCAGTGCGGACTGCCCTGCCTGTGGACTAAGGGCAACATTGGACCATGTGTTGTGGGAGTGTGAAGCCATTGGCTCCTCCTTCAGCGAGGATAGGTGGGCTGCACTCTTGGGCAGCCCCGAACTCAACGACCAAACCCTGGCCGTCCAGAGTGCCCGCGATCGGGCCGTCAAGCTCGGCTTGGCGGTCCCTACGTGGGACTAGCCGGGTGGCGTGGGGTCTTCCCTGTGTCTCTCTGGACCAAAATAAAGTTACTTCACTCACTCACTCACTCGGCCTGCATTTGTATATATCGTTCGCCATAACAATTTTACGCTTAACAAAAAGTTGTCTGGTGTGTTCAAGGTATGGTATGTTTTCTATTGCCCTAATAGCTTGCTGAAGTATTTTTACCTTATTCAAATTGGTTAATGTAGTGTTTCCCCATTTTGAAGCACAGTAGTTCAAGCGAGCATGGAAGAGAGTTTGATAAATAAGTTGCTTCATGGTAAGAGGCAAAAGACATTGACAACAGTTTAAAGCACCAACCACGCGTCTCAGCTTCAAGCTAATCTTAAGCATTAAACGTTAAATTACTAGCCTATAAGTCGCTTATCTATTCAAAGCTAGAGTATGCGTCAGCGATATGGTCCCCGCAAAGTATGCTTCGTAGATGACCTTGAAGTGGTACAAAATCGTGCCATCAGATTTGTTCACTCATCTTATTCTCACGAAGTTACTACCCTCAAAGCGGAATCTGGGCTCCAAGCTTTATACCTCCGCTGACGCATAGCAATACTTTGTCTATCCTATAAGCTTTACTATTCATCACTTAGCAGTGCTCCTTACATCACACCGCCCGCATACATATCTCCTCGTTCTGGTCACTAGCTGCAAGTTTTCCGTACATGTGTGAGAACTGTTAATTTTTCAGCATCTTTTTTCCTCATGCAGTCAAAGACTGGAACTGCCTTCCTCACAATATCATCGCTTTCAGCTTGTCCATCATCTTTTTCTGCCAATGTGACTGAGCACCTGTTGTCACAAAATTGAGTCTTTTATTTATTCTTTATGAACACCACCCCTGCTGTAATACCCCCTAGAGGGGTCTTTAAGGTAAATAAATGAAATTAAATGGAAATCTGATCTATTTGCTCATTCCAGGATACATGTTCATTAAAAATTACTCCAAGTGTCTTAATTGGTTTGGTTACTGCAATTGTGTGTGGGCCTAGGGTAATATGGTTAGTTAACTGTAGGGATGTGCCAAGGGCTCGAAAAAGGACACATTTTGTTTTTGTTTCATTTACCGTTAAATTGTTTTTAGTTCACCAATCGTGAAGCTTATAACAAGTGTTTGCTGTTAGTACCTCGAGAGTACCTAACTTTTTTTCCAGTAAGAAATAGTGTGCAATCATCAGCATAAATGATAAATTTACAATCTTCATCACTGTTCATTATGTCATTGATGTAATATAAAAATAATACAGGTCCTAGAATGGTGCCTTGTGGCACTCGATTTTAATTTGTTGCGTGCGTGATTTAAAGCCATGTATTTCAATGTACTGAGACCGCGCACTCAAATACGGCTGAATAAGTTTGAGTGAGATTCCTCTAAATCCATAGCATTTTAATTTATTTAATAATAATTCATGACTTACGCGATCAAAGGCTTTACTGTAGTGCAAATTTAATGCAAGTGTTGAAAGCCTCTTTTCGATATTGTATAATATGATTTCTTCCTGTTCTAATAGAGCACATTTAGTTGAACGTTTCTTTTTGAAACCATATTGACGTTCGGTAATAAGATTGTACTTTCTGAAAAAGATATCAATTCTATCGTTTATTATTTTTTCAATACATTTAGAGAAAATGGGGAGTATATATATTGGTCAATAATCGCTTAAATTGTTTTTATCTCCTGTTTTGTATATAGTGGTAACTTTTACTAGCTGCATGAGCATTGGAAAAATACCTGTTGATAACACCAAGTTGTAGATATGTGTTTGTACTTCTGCTATGACATCTAATACATACTTTATTGATTGCATTTCTATGCCATCAGAATCACAGCTGCGGCTATATTTTATTCTACTGAATAGTGTAATTACTTCAGAACTGGAAGTTGGTTTAAGAAAAAGCGTGTTTGGTATCGGATTTATGCCGGTTGCTGTTTGTGGGCTGTGGCTGGTACTTCCTATTTTCACGAAGAAATGATTGAATTGTTCTGCAAGCGCAATTCCATTTAATGTTTTTCATTCTGTTTCCAGATTATCGGTATTAGTGGGAGTGGCTCCTTGATTCAGTACTTCATTTAGTTTTTTTTCATATGGTATTGCATCGCTCTGGACGTTGTGGATCGATGATGTGGTAGTAGCAGTCCCTTTTTGCCCTTTATTTTTCTTTATTCAACTTATTTCTAAGTATTGTATTCGGCCCATAAGACTGCATTGCGTGTTTTAATGAACTGCTGGTAAAGCCTGTCTTTATGGTTTATCTGTCGCTTGAGATAGTTTATCTATGGTTTCCATAATTTGTTTGGTCTGTGATATGTCTTAAGAGAAAACGATTCAAAGTAAAGTTCTTTAAATGTTGTTATAAAGTTATTATATGACTTGTTTGTATCTCCATCGGTCAAAATATCATTCCAATCCAATTGCTTGATATGGTGCCTAAAGTGCTCCAATGTTCCAGATGTCACTGAGTGGTACAAGAATTCCTCTGGTTTCACGTATGCCGGGTTGGTGTGCATTTTTAGGAAAACAAATATAGGCAAGTGATCGCTTATGTCGCAACTTAACACCCCTGAAATTCTTTCTTCTGTCATAGAATTGGTAACAAACGTGTCTAGCAACGACATTGTTGATTCAGTAACTCGTGTTGGCATTGTAATGACATGTTTAAAAGAGTTGTACTCAAGCACTGATAAAAATTGATTACTTGTAACTGAGTTCAAGACATTCATATTAAAATCTTCACCGACAGTAAGCATATAATTCATAGCTTTACATCCATACATAACCTTCATAGCAGAATGCGATCAATAAATGTTAGGAAATGAGCCATAGAACCGCTAGGAGGGCGATACAGAACAGCAAATATATTTCTACCCTTCTTGATACATAAGGCTTCGTAGTTTTTTATCATCATCATCATCAGCCTGGTTACGCCCACTGCAGGGCAAAGGCCTCTCCCATATTTCTCCAACAACCCCGGTCACGTACTAATTGTGGCCATGCTGTCCCTGCAAACTTCTTAATCTCATCCGCCCACCTAACTTTCTGCCGCCCCCTGCTACGCTTCCCTTCCCTTGGAATCCAGTCCGTGACCCTTAATGACCATCGGTTATCTTCCCTCCTCATTACATGTCCTGCCCATGCCCATTTCTTTTTCTTGATTTCAACTAAGATGCCATTAACTCGCGTTTGTTCCCTCACCCAATCTGCTCTTTTCTTATCCCTTAACGTTACACCTATCATTCTTCTTTCCATAGCTCGTTGCGTCGTCCTCAATTTGAGTAGAACCCTTTTCGTAAGCCTCCAGGTTTCTGCCCCGTAGGTGAGTAGTGGTAAGACACAGCTATTATACGCTTTTCTCTTGAGGGATAATGGCAACCTGCTGTTCATGATCTGAGAATGCCGGCCAAACGCACCCCAGCCCATTCTTATTCTTCTGATTATTGCCGTCTCATGATCCGGATCCGCAGTGACTAGCTGCCCTAAGTAGATGTATTCCCTTACGACTTCCAGTGCCTCGCTGCCTATTGTAAATTGCTGTTCTCTTCCGAGACTGTTAAACATTACTTTAGTTTTCTGTAGATTAATTTTCAGACCTGCTCTTCTGCTTTGCCTCTCCAGGTCAGTGAGCATGCATTGCAGTTGGTCTCCTGAGTTACTAAGCAAGGCAATATCATCAGTGAATTGCAAGTTACTAAGGTATTCTCCATTAACTTTTATACCCATTTCTTCCCAATCCAGGTCTCTGAATACACCTTGTAAACACGCTGTGAATAGCATAGGAGAGATCGTATCTCCCTGCCTGATGCCTTTCTTTATTGGGATTTTGTTGCTTTGTTTATGGAGGACTACGGTGGCTGTGGAGCCGCTATAGATATGTTTCAGTATTTTTACATACGGCCCGTCTACACCCTGATTCCGTAATGCCTCCATGACTGCTGAGGTTTCGACAGAATCAAATGCTTTCTTGTAATCAATGAACGCTATATATAAGGGTTGGTTATATTCCGCACATTTCTCTATCACCTGATTGATAGTGTGAATATGATCTATTGTTGAGTAGCCTTAACGGAATCCTGCCTGGTCCATTGCTTGACAGAAGTCTAAGGTGTTCCTGATTCTATTTGCGATTACCTTAGTAAATATTTTGTAGGCAACGGACAGTAAGCTGATCGGTCTATAATTTTTCAAGTCTTTGGCGTCCCCTTTCTTATGGATTAGGATTATGTTAGCGTTTTTCCAAGATTCCGGTACGCTCGACGTTATGAGGCATTGCGTATACAGGGTGGCCAGTTTCTCTAGAACAATTTGCCCACCATCCTTCAACAAATCTGCTGTTACCTGATCCTCCCCAGTTGCCTTCCCCTTTTGCATATCTCCCAAGGCTTTCTTTACTTCTTCCGGCGTTACCAGTGGGATTTCGAATTCCTCTAGACTATTTTCTCTTCCATTGTCGTCGTGGGTGCCACTGGTACTGTATAAATCTCTATAGAACTCCTCAGCCACTTGAACTATCTCATCCATATTAGTAATGATATTGCCGGCTTTGTCTCTTAACGCATACATCCGATTCTTCCCAATTCCTAGTTTCTTCTTCACTGTCTTTAGGCTTCCTCCGTTCCTGAGAGCATGTTCAATTCTATCCATATTATACTTCCTTATGTCAGCTGTCTTACGCTTGTTGATTAACTTCGAAAGTTCTGCCAGTTCTATTCTAGCTGTAGGGTTAAGAGGCTTTCATACATTGGCGTTTCTTGATCAGATCTTTCGTCTCCTGCGATAGTTTACTGGTATCCTGTCTAACGGAGTTACCACTGACTTCTATTGCACGCTCCTTAATGATGCCCACAAGGTTGTCTTTCATTGCTTCAACACTAAGGTCCTCTTCCTGAGCTAAAGCCGAATACCTGCTCTGTAGCTTGATCTGGAATTCCTCTATTTTTCCTCTTACCCCTAACTCATTGATCGGCTTCTTATGTACCAGTTTCTTCCGTTCCCTTCTCAGGTCTAGGCTAATTCGAGTTCTTACCATCCTGTGGTCACTGCAGCGCACCTTGCCGAGCGCGTCCACATCTTGTATGATGCCAGGGTTAGCGTAGAGTATGGTCTATTTCATTTCTAGTCTCGCCGTTCGGGCTCCTCCACGTCCACTTTCGGCTATCCCGCTTGCGGAAGAAGGTATTCATTATCCTCATATTATTCTGTTCCGCAAACTCTACTAATAACTCTCCCCTGATATTCCTAGTGCCTATGCCATATTCCCCCACTGCCTTGTCTCCAGCCTGCTTCTTGCCTACCTTGGCATTAAAGTCGCCCATTAGTATAGTGTATTTAGTTTTCACTCTACCCATCGCCGATTCCACGTCTTCATAGAAGCTTTCAACTTCCTGGTCATCATGACTGGATGTAGGGTCGTGCGCCTGTACAATCTTCATTCTGTACCTCATATTAAGTTTCACAACAAGACCTGCCACCCTCTCGTTAATGCTGTAGAATTCCTGTATGTTACCAGCTATATTCTTATTAATCAGGAATCCAACGCCTAGTTCTCTTCTCTCCGCTAATCCCCGGTAGCGCAGGACGTGCCCGCTTTTTAGCACTGTATATGCTTCTTTTGGCATCCTAACTTCACTGAGCCCTATTATATCCCATTTACTGCCCTCTAATTCCTCCAATAGCACTGCTAGACTCGCCTCACTAGATAACGTTCTAGCGTTAAACGTTGCCAGGTTCATATTACAATGGCGGCCTGTCCGGAGCCAGTGATTCTTAGCACCCTCTGTTGCGTCGCAGGTCTGACCGCCACCGTGGTCAGTTGCTTCACAGCTGCTGGGGACTGAGGGCCGGGGTTTGATTGTGTTGTTCATATAGGAGGTTGTGGCCAAGTACTGCACCAGGGTGGCCAATCCTGCTCTGGTGAGGGAGTGCGTTACCGGTTCTGGTCACTGGGATCAGGCCACGCTCCAGGCCTGTTTATGCAATTTTATCACACGTGGATCTTTTTTTTAGTCCGGTGGAAAATTGCCAGCACCGGGTTGAACCCCGGCAACATGAAATGTTCTGACTCACTAGTATACCACGTTTATTTGAACATTAAAAGGTCAGAGTTTATGGTACATGATTCCAACAACAAAGTGATGTGATGTTTTTTTGGTTGAAGTGACCGTGCGTTTAAGTGCATCACTTTGAACAACGTAATGCTGTTTTTTCTTGATTTCACAACGTGCTGAATGTTTTCAAGGGTGATATAACTAGCTGACATAACATTGCGAATAGACATCATCGATTGCTTCTGAAACTACAATTGTTAAGTGCTGCTAATCTTTTCTACATCACTTTCACGACAGATAGCAATGATAGGTGACGTCTCTGTGCGACGAGCAAAGATGTTCCCATTCCTTGTTCAAACGAACTTCCAATCTTTTTTGCGCTTTCGGAAAATTCCCATCCCCAGGATTTTTTTCTTTTACGGGCACAAGTGCTCACTTATATAGATTGGAGCATCGTTTTGCAATCTGATGGTAGCGTTTGTTATCTTCTTTTCTTGAGCAGTGTTGAGAACCTTTTAACATTTTTCAAGGCATTGAAACTGGACAATGATGTTTGGTTTATCTTTATCTTTAGTCTGCATCCTGTGGCACACATCGATGTTACAGGCTGATATGGGTTCTCCGATAGCTTCACCAACTTTCATCAGGAGCTGTGCAAGGTTTTCATTACCTGCCTTTACTATTCCCTTGATTTCAATGTTTAGATTTTGTGAGTATTGCTCCGGTTTTAGTATGTTTATTTGACAGTCAGAAAAATCTTTTTCGAGAGCGTTGATCCTGAGTTTGAGAGCACCATTTTTCTTCTTATTACCTTTGTTCTCGTTCAGAACAAAGTCAAGTTAATGGCTTGCATCATCGAGACTTGTGCTAACATAATTGAAGCTAGACTTTATTTCTTCAAATTCTGCATGCATTTTTCATTCATCTGTGCGCATGCTTCATTCGACAGCATCTTTTGTGCTTTTCCACTCGGCTCTCATTTCTTCTTTAAAATCTTGCAACAGCTTTGCGAACTCTTTTGACACGATAGGTACAACAAACACACACAGGAAAGAAAGGGCAAAGGGCAGCAGCGACAGTGGCTAAATATTATACTAGCTATACCAGATCAATGCAAAAACATGGGCACCAACCTGGAAAATGCAATGGATGCTTGCAAAAATGTGCGTACACCGCTGTCACTGCTGCCAAAATGCTTATACATGGGGCGGTGCCAGATATATGAGGACCAGACGCCGTGACCAGTTGAAGCGTCGTCTGCCAGTCGTTGCTTGTAGTCAGTTGTCGTGCTCTTTCGCACGCGTCGATAAGATAGTGGTTTCTGCAGCCATTCAGCAGTGCTCGGCAGTTCTCGATATCCCTCGGTGCTACGCTCGGGAAAATGCAATGGATGCTTGTAAAAACGTGCGTACACCGCTGTCACTGCTGCCAGAATGCCGATCCATGGGGCGGTGCCAGATACACGAGGACCAGACGTCGGGACCTGTTGAAGCCTCGCCTGCCAGTCGTCGCTTGTGGTCAGTCGTCGTGCTCTTTCGCATGCGTCAATAAGATAGTGGTTTCGGCAGCCGTTCAGCAGTGCTCGGCAGTTCTCAATACCCTTCGGTGCTACGCTCGGGAAAATGCAATGGATGCTTGTAAAAACATGCGTACACCTCTGTCACCGCTGTGGCTTTTTGTTGGGCCAAGACCTCACCGAGGCCGACACCACTGGCGTCAGTGTGAAACTCTGTCGGCGTAGTCAGGTCGTAATGGTGAAGAATCTTCGGTGCAGTCAGCAACTCGCATAACTTGTCAAAGGCTTCATCGCGTGCTGATGACCACGTGGAAATGCCTTTGCTTGTGGTAAGCAACTTCGTCAAGGGTGCGATAATAAAGGCAAAGTTCCGCATGAAGTGTCGAAAATAAGAGCACAGGATATGGAACTGCCCAGGGCCTTGATAGATGTGGGCTTTGGAAACTCGGCAACTGCGCGGAGCTTGTTGGGATCAAGAAGGATGCCGTGTTTCAGTTAATGCTGTGTTTCAATTAAATGTCGTGTTTCAGTTAAAGACAGTTAATGTTCGGGCAGCGAAATGGCACTTCTTGAGGTTGAGCTGTAGGCCAGCTGAAGTGAGACAGGTCAGGATGTCATGCATACGGGCGAGATGTGTCGGAAAATTCTGTGAGAAAACAACTATGTCATCCAGGTAACATAAACAAGTTTTCCACTTTGTCCGCGAAGGATAGTATCAATCAAGCACCCGAAGGTAGTGGGAGCATTGCAGAGCCCGAAAGGGATAACGCTAAACTCGTACAGGTCATCGGAAGTGATGAAAGCTGTCTTTGGGTTGTCAGCCTCAGCCATGGCAACCTTCCAATAGCCAAAGCGGAGATCTAAAGACAAGAAGTATTCGGCATCTTGCAGACAGTAAAGAGCATCATTGATCCGAGGTAGTGGGTAGACACCTTTTTTTGTAATCCTGTTGAGGCGGTGATAATCGATACACAACCGAATGGTGCCATCTTTTTTTCTCACTCGAACGACAGGTGACGACCATGGGCTTTGAGAAGGCTGTATGATACCATGCTGCAGCATGTCGTCCGCTTATTCCATGATAACTCAGCGCCCTTCTGCAGAAACGCAATACGCACACTATTGCAAGGGGGCATGGGAACCAGTGTCGATAGTATGAGCGACACTTGTCGTGCGATCCAAGGATTTGTTCTGATAGAGAAAATTAACGACGTACCTCTGCAAGTCATGCTGATTTTAAAGGCCCTTTCGCTTACGAATGCCCATGAAAAAAAAGCTGTGTTGACTAAAGGGCAACATCAAGAAGTTTCGGTTTTAAATCCCGCAGCCCCTACGTCGTCTGGCAACTGATATGCATTGGAAATCGAATCCAATCCAATGCGAGGCATATCGCTCGGTCGGTTACAGTGCCTAGAATATACTCTAGTGCACCGTCCACAGAGCGTCTGCAACGCGCAACGTTGGCACGGGCAGTGATGCCTGCCGCTGCGGGCCACCAGACGGCGATGCCTGTCGGCACCATGCTAAACCGTGGGGAGTTCGAATGGTGTTCGTTTCTGATGCGTTGATTGCAATGCGTAGTTCAGTTCGCGCCTTGCTGCCGCTTTCGTTGCAGTCTTTTCTTCTTGTGAGTGGGTGTTTTGCGTCTATGTGTGCACTCGTCTGTCAAAAGAAACTTTAAACAGGTCGCGAAACTGCAATTTCCCAGACAGACGTGGAAAGAAACGGCTCCTTTCATTACCCAGCGTGTCCGCAGACCCCGAATGTATCGCGGATTGAGACAAGAACATAACAGAGGCAGATCGCCGGGCAAATGGGGAGGCTCGCGTCGTGTCTCGCTGAAGTCCGCCCATGCCCAAAGCCACCTATCTTTTTTTGGGTGGCTTTGCCATGCCTTAGCATGGTCCGGCACGGATGGATGGGTGGATGTTATGAGCGTCCCCTTTGGAACGGGGCGGTGGGTTGCGCCACCAAGCTCTTGCTACTATGCTGCCTAATATCCTACCTAGGTTAACCAATGAAAAAAGAAAAGATAAAAAACACTATGAACTACCACGTCCAAATTTTCTGATCCCCTATTGCGAACTGTGTTTTTGTACGTCTCCGTCTTTTGTCGTTTCCTTACTTTTCTTCCACCAATCCTCCAATCGCCTCTTACTAATGTCTATTGCGGACCTTGAAGCTTTAATTTGATTGCCTGCATTGCTAGCCTGTATATTACCGATGTAATGGTCAACGGTCCATACGAGTGAATTCTGTCTTTCTCCCCCTTACCTTTATAAATTAAATTCATTCTACTTTGTCGCCAACTGTCTGGTATTCGTCTATCTCTTAAAGTTTTTTCCACTGATTTCACCAGAGCTTCCTTACTTTTTGGTCCCAGTTCATTTATCAGCCTAACGGGCACCTTGTCTAGCCCTGTGGCTGTGCGCTTAGGAATTTTCTCTTCCGCTTTCTTCCAGTTTAAATTTGTCAGCACCAGCTTCTTCTCCACTTGGATCTCTTTCATGCTCTTTTTTTCATCAAGTACAACCTCGTCATTGCCTTGGAAGGATTCGGCTGTTGCGTTTCGGATGTAATTTATTGCCACTTCTCCTTCCAGTCTGTTTTCATCTTCGTCTAGGATATGTTGTTGTATTGTTGCTGACTTCCTGCCTAATAATTTTATATGTGATTCCAAAATATTCTAGGTGCGGCCTTCTTTTTCTCATATATTTCTGACAATCAACGTTCACTTTCACCTTTTAATTTTGCTTGCACCAGTATTTGAACCATAGACTTTTTCTTCCGATATATTTCCGATTTACTGGTTACTTCATCCTGTGGCAACTGCGCCTTCTTTGCCTGCCTGTGCTTTCGAGATGCTTTCTGTCGTTCGGCGATCGCTTCTCGTATCTCCTTGTTCCACCAGCTTTTCGGTTTCTTTTTTCCTTTCCAACGAACATGTTGTTTCTCTTTCCGTATTTCTGTCGTTATTACACTTAGAAGCTCACCATATTCCCACTCCTTACTGGGCCACTTGCCAAGTTCTTCTTCAACTCTAGCGACTATATTTGCTATTTGTTCAGCGTTCAAATTTGGACTGGCCATTGTGCTTTTCTTGCTATCTTTCCCAACTACATATCCCATTTTCAAAATGATGCGTTTATGGTCACTCCCTATGCTGCTAAACCCTTTCTCATCGATGACCATTTCTCTCAACTTATCATGAATTCCTTCTGTCATCAAACAGTAATCAATGGTCGATTGCCGGTTTCCCACTTCCCACGTGATCTGTCCTTCACACTTAGGCCCTGTATTCACGATCACGAGGTTATGTTGCTCGCAAAGGTCTAGCATTGACTTCCCGTTTTTGTCGGTATAGCCATCTAAATCCTGTATGTGGGCATTCATGTCACCTAATAGGACAATCTCAGCACCATTCCCGAAACCCTTAATATCAGCGCTTATGCATTCCACTAACTCTTTATTCTTCTCTGTGCAATTTTTTCCGGTCCACAAATACGTAACTCCCAGCCAAGTTTTTTTCCCACTCATTGTACCTGATAACCAAAGATGCTCTTGACATTGTGAATTTACTCTTTTCCTTTTGGATGGATGAGCATTCCGACTCCCCCTCTCTTTCTTTCCGACTTAGTTCTGTTGCACCCTTCCCATACATAATTCTCAATAACTGGCGGCTCTTCTGAGTCTCTAAGGTGTGTTTTGTAACCGCATACACCCCTATTTGTTATCTATGTAACTGCTCCTCAATCTCTGCCCACTTTTCCTTTCTTCTGCCGCCCTGCATGTTTATGTAGCCTATGGAATGGCGAGCTCTTGTTCTTGCATTCCTCCTTCTTCTGTTATCGACGGCGATGCTCTTCTGATGTTCCCCTAGGGGACCTTCTTCATTACTACCTACTCTGTCCTCCTGAGTGCCCGCGGACCCCCTAGAAAAGCAACAGCGCGACCCTCAAGTCGCCAGCCCACTTCTCGTGCTAGCCTGTAATTGAAGTGAATCCCATCTCGTTTAAAACCACCACAACTTCTCACTTCCCTGTTTACTTCGACAACCTCGAAGCCCTTCTCTCAGCTCATTTTCTATATTTCCTCATTGGCAGCCATTACGGCTCTTTGTACGTGTCTGTCACACACAGGCACCTCCGGCACCGTGCACACCACGATCTGCACTGGAGGGGATAGCTCGCGCAAGTCGTCCACCCCCTTCGCCAAGCGCTGGGCTAGTCCTAGCCCTTTCCTGTTTAGGACGTCATTTAGCCCACCTGCTACTACGACAAGGTTGCGTACGTGGGCATTTTCCGTGAGCTTTTCTTTTGCTCGCTCCATGACAGCACTCACTGTCTGCCCTGGAAATGTGCCCACCGCCACTCTTTTGTCGCCTTTCACCCTCTCCACAATTGCTTTTGAGCACCCAGCCATGTTTGAGTCGCCAGCGATAATCACCCTTTCACTCTCTCCTACCTCTCCCTGCTTCCCTGTGTCCTTTTCCGTGTGATTCTGACTCGACAAAGGGCATTGTCCCATGGGCTCCTGCTTTTTCTGCGTGGCCTCAAGGTAGGTGCCGCTCTTTCCAGCTTCCTGTGGCTGCAGCGTCGCCGCACTCGGGGCGTGTTGCGCTGCTTCACTATAGCTACGCCGGCACAGTCTCGTAGTACAGCACACCAAGTGGCCAGCGGTGGGAGGCGTCACTCTCGGTGCTACCGCGACACCCGCGCTCGGTGAACTAGTGAGTGCTCTTTTAGGCACTATAGTTATACCGCCTGTCGGCCTCGTGCGTGCCATTTCAGTGAAATTCGCGTTTGCGTTGTGTGTTTGCTTTGACAAGATGCCGGGCGGGAAGTGCAAGTTTCAGTCTGCGTGGCTGCAACATACGAACTATCGTCACTGGGTGAGACCGGAACCAAGCGATCCTTATCGAGCCAAGTGCGCAATATGTCAGAAGACGGTCGACATTGCAACGATGGGGGAATCTGCCTTGAAGAGTCACCAGAAAGGCGCGAAGCACCGATCCAAAACTGCAGCAGGTGAGGGCTGCTCATCCGTTGCAAGTTTCGTGCAAGCGGGAAATCTGATGTCCGCGGCTCCTTGTAAGCGTGAAACCACGGCAACTTCCTCTCGGGCTGCGACACTTGACGAAGACTGCAGAAAGCTAATGTGACCATATTCTATAGAACCCAAAGTGGGACGCGCGCGGGGGGGGGGGGGGGGGGTAGGCAGGTAGGTAGGCAGGTAGGTAGGCAGGTAGGTAGGCAGGTAGGTAGGCAGGTAGGTAGGCAGGTAGGTAGGCAGGTAGGTAGGCACGTAGGTAGGCACGAAGAGACCATTGAATCACACATTTTTATTTCAAACAGGCAAAAGCCATTTTCGTTTTTCTAAATCAACCCGTGCGAAAAGTCTCTCCTTCATTAATACTTCTGGCTGGAATGTATTTTCTTTAGCAAATGTTCCTTTTTGCAAAGATGCGCAAAGTATTGCTCGCACGTCATGCGTCCATTTACCTTTAGCACAAGCATGGCTTTTAGTGTCGCCACTTTAAGCTGCGTCTTCTCTGCGGTCCATATCTTGTTCATGAGAGAAAACACCCTCTCTACTGGTGCATTTGTACCTGGCAGGCACATGGAATATTCCAGCACGGTCATCAAGTTCTCACAAGGCACATCATTCTTATCGAAGTGCCCGAGAATCTCCACCCAGCATTCCCCAACAGATGTTTTCTGCGCCTTCCTTTCCTTAATTTTTTCAGCGGTCACATAATGTGAAACATTATTGATTTCATCAAACATGGCATTCTCATCAACAGTGACATGATTGAACTCTGAAGTTATGAGTTCTACAGTTACCTGCACGTCATACTAGCATGGGGGTGACCCAAGCAAGACCTATAGAAGGCTTCTGACTTCATCAAACTGCTGGCACCATCGGTTGAGGTATGACGCGCAAGTTGCATAAAACTTCACCCCAGTATTCACAACCTGTTCTCTTCGAACTTGTCTCTGTTCTTCGAGCTCTGTTGCCCTTGAGCGCACACTTGATGGCAGAAATGATTGCTCAGATCTTTCTTGCACTTTGGTCTGCAGCTGGCTTAAGGCACTGTATACTTCCACAGCTGTCTTCGTGTCTCCTTCAATTTGGAGTACAATAGCTTCAAACATAGCAGCTTGACTATGCAGAAAATAGAGCCAGAGCTCTCCACATGGGTCTTCGAAAAACGACTTGATGAGAGACGGACACTTGTCTATGGACAAAAAATATGCCTTTAAAGCTGGATAGAGCTTTAGGACCCTCTCAACAGCTGGCATCAATGCCAACCTTGCTATAGCCCAGAAGCTGCTGGTACTCCACTGATGCAAAATCACAAAACTCTTTGAAACACTCCACCCTGACCATGTAAATGTAAAAACACGAGTAGATTTTCACAATCACGGCCTCAATATCCAATGGTAGGCAATCGGCAGCAGTCTGAACGGTGTTGTGCACTATGGACGCAGCGCAGCCAATTCCAAGGATCTTGTGATCCATAGAATCTTGCAATCTCGAGAACACATTGTTCTTCCCGTTTCGCGCAGCACCACCAAAGTTGCAATTTGCGTTATTGGCACTGAAAGCAACTAGCTTTGATGTGACTTGGTTGGCTTCGAGTGCGTCCATTATGTACTGGCTCACCATTGCTGAAGTCTCACCTGGCAAGGTGTTAATCTCAAGGAGCTTCGTCTGCACTCCTGCAGCAGCGGTGAAATAGCGCACCATTATTGGGAGCACCTTCAAATCCTTGTGGTTGGAAGCATCACAGAACACTGAGATAAATTTAGCCTCCTGCAGGTCTGTCTTCAATTCTTCCTCTGCAGACGGGGCAAGCACATTCAAAGCAATCACTTCTGCCTTTGTGCGAGCGCAGGAAAATTTTTCATTGAACAATTTCTGCACAAGCTTTGAAGTGCAGTCTATTGATCGGAAACTATGGTTGTGAACGACTGTGTGGAAGGCGAATACACCCTCTGATGCAGCAAGTTGGAGCTCCTTTTCCCCGGCACATTCCTGTCTAAAGAACCAGGTTACTGCACTGGAACTAGCAGCCGCCGACACACACTGTTTGTGCTTGACAGAGCTGATGTGTTTTAGTACATCCGAACGTCCACATGTATCACAGCGCACATCCGCCTCTGACTTAGTTTTCTTGATGAAGGGGTACTCTTTTCCCAGCTGTTCCGTGAATTTGCACTTGCGTTTGGGCATTGTCGCCGCCAACACGACGAAACAAGTCGAAAACCCAAAAACAAAGCTCATAAAGCGACTTCAAGGCACCGTCAACCATGCCATCAACAAATCGGGACAGTTGACTTTGATTATGGCTGCCGCTTGCTGGACAACGCAAGCCTCCGAGCTAGCATGGAAGCAAGCCTTGTTTGGCCTATCCAATATCCAGCCAGCCATGCAAGCAGACAAGAGTTTGGGGAGGCCACGGTCAGGCATTGCTGCCGTACTGTGATGGATAGAGCGGATAAAGCCACTAGTGATGGAGACAAGGTATCTTTCTAGGCCGTTCCGAAAACATACGATTTGAAAAGCAGAAAAAGGAAAAAATAAACTTGCTCGCGTTGCTCGCACCGCCCACGTTTCAAAGGAGATGATCCTGAGAGCTATTTATCAACCAGCGCTTCGTTCGGGAAAGCCAAAGCGGGACAAAACGCCGTCCCACAAGTACCTCAGTGGGACACCGGGACCATGGCTGCAAAAGCGGGACTGTCCCGCCTAAATCGGGACGTCTGGTCACTTTACAGAAAGCATGATTCCGTGATCGAAGCCGAGATTTTGTGGACGATGAAAGTTGTGTCGTCACAGTACTCCTACAGCTCCAGTGGATCCATTTCCCAGCTATTCCAAAAGATGTTTCCGGATAGCGAGGTCGCGAGAAGCTTCACTTGCTCTGAGAAAAAATGCGAGTATGTCGCGTGCCACGGTCTACGCCCATTTTTCACTTCGCAGGTACAACAAATGATGGAGAAGTCTGACAATTTCGTTGTGCTTTTTGACGAAACCTTGAATGAATACCTGCAAAGAAAACAACTTGATGTTCACGTCAGATTGTGAAACAACTGTGAGGTGGCAGCCAGATACCTGACTTCGACATTCATGGGTCACAGCACAGCGGACGACCTTATGCAGAAGTTGACGGAAATACTCGCGTCTTTTCCCCTGAGCAGGATTGTGCAGCTCTCAATGGACGGCCCGAATGTCAACTGGAGTCTTTTCAACAAGTTGCAGCAGCACATGAAGAATGACTTTCAAGTTCAGTGCTTGGATATTGGTTCATGTGGCTTGCACACAGTGCATAATGCTTACAAAGCAGGAATGCATGCGACGAGCTGGCCAGTTGACACCTTTCTTTCGAGCTTATTCTCACTCTTCCATGATGCACCGGCCCGCCATGAAGATTTTGTTGAAGAAACAAGGAGCAGGCTGTTTCCACTTCCTTTCATACCCCACCGTTGGGTCGAGAACGTGCCAGTACTGGAGAGAGCCCTGGCTATGTGGGAGCATTTGAGGCACTACACCGAAGCAGTGAGTGACCATAGGCTACCCTTGCTGAAATGTAGAGCGTATGAGAACGTCAGTGATTTTCTAAAGGACCAGCTTGCACTTGCGAAACTGAACTTTTCCCTAAACATTGCAATGGTTGTGCAGCCTTTCTTGACTGTTTTTCAGAGTGATTCTCCAAAGACATTTTTTTTAGCGAAAGAGCTCGAAACTGTCTTGAGGAGCCTCCTTGCAAGGTTCATGAAGCGCTCGGTGTTGACAGAAGCCACGAGCATCACGAAACTGCTGCGAATTGATGTTCATGATACTGCCAATTACACGTCACTTGAGAAGGTGGACGTTGGACGAGTGGATGAGAAGATCTTAAAGAGCGGAGAAGCGAGTACCAAGTGTGTTTTTGAATTTAGGGGTGAGTGTCGGAAGTTCATTGTGAACATGATCCTGAAAATCATGGAGAGAAGTCCTACTAGGTATCCTCTGGTTTGAGGGTTGTCATGTTTCCACCCCAGGGAGATGTCAAAGACAGAAATGTGCCTTGGGAAGCTGAAAGTTGTTCTTAACTGTTTAATGCCTTGGGAAGCTGAAAGTTGTTCTTAACTGTTTAATTGACAGCAAGCTTCTTTCTGAGCACAAGAGCAATATTGTGTGTGCACAGCATATTCAGTTCTGCCAAGAAAAACGGCATTAACTGCAAAACTATGAAAGAGACCAGGAACGCCTTGACGTTCTCTTCGTGCGCCTTTTGAAGCATGACCCGGCGTTCTCAATGTTGTGGGAAGTACTGAAGGTCCTTCTCTTGCTTAGCCATGGGCAGGCGTCAGTAGAAAGAGGTTTCAGTGTAAACAAGCAGATCGCGATCGAAAATATGGCAGAGCTCTCGTATATCTCACAACGAGTCATCTGCGAGGCCGTGAAAACCCACGGTGGGCTGCTTAACGTTCCGCTGTCGAAAGAACTGAAGTCATCAGTGTGCCAAGCCAGGCATAGGTATGCGTTATACATGGACGAACAGAAGAAGCAAGCTGTAGCACAGCAGGTAACCTTGAAGAGAAAAGAACTCGAGATAGAGCTACAGAGCATGCAAGAGAAGAAGACAAAGCTCCAAAAAACTCTTAAGTGCTTGCAGGAGTCAGCGGATCGCTTTTCAGAAGACGCCGAAGCAAGAAATTACCTGACCTGTCTTTTCAAGGCCAACAGTTTCCGTCGAACAGCCAAAGAAGAAGAAGCGGAGATAACAGCTCTTGCAAGAGAAATTAATGCGAAAATAGGGCTCCTTTCCTAAGTCATGTGAGGAAATAAAATTATGCTAACAATCCTTGAATTCTGCCTTTTTGCATCCTTGAAATCCTTGAAATGTCCTTGAATTTTCAGTCAAATATTGTGTACGAACCCTAGTGTAGGGACCCATAACTTTGGGTAGTGTAGGAGGGGCAAGAGACGTCCACAAGAGAGGTTGAATACCCATGCTATGCACTTGTGAGTACTGAATGTTCTTGAGGAAGTGCAGGTTGTTGAGGTTAGTGAAGCTAGCTGATAATTTTGAATTAATGTTTTGTCATCTGTTTTGCGAAAAGTCTTGACACTGGCAGTGCTCAAGTAAAGCACCCTTATTCACAGTTTTAGTGCATAACACGAATACACAGTACATCACTATGCATACCATTTTAGGAAAGCATTGGGCATGTCATCTGGTTCTGCTGATTTCGGATATCAACATTTAACATAAACTTTAGGATGCCTTCCACGAAAATCACACCAGATGTTTGCAGTAGACTCTAATTAAAGGACAGAAGATAGCTGGTGTCTTTTCTGTGTATGCTTGTAAAATCGTTAGCAAAAGCCGAATCAGCAGCAGCACCTTCTCTCCAATTTCCCATCTATTATATAGCACATGAATTGAATGACCACCCTGCAAAGTTTGTCTCAGCATCTTTTAATGAATCTCACAAGTTTCTCAATGAGATGTTTTCTTTCATTTTCATAAACTTATTTTTTATTATTTTGAACTTTTGCCAATACTTGTTTTCAAAACAGAGCAACTCTCTATGTTCAACCCTTCTTTTTTATAGCTATTCCATCTTTCGTTGTTGGTGTAGTGTTCTATTATCTGAAAATTTCGATTTTCAACCCTTTTATATATCAAAAGAATGAAATATTGAACATAATCCTGAAATAAATGGTTTAATTGTTACTAATGCTCCCTTTGTGCCTTTGATAAAGCATGCTTTATATTGTGCTGCGCAATGACAGAAATTTTCTAATGTTATGAACGCTAGGATATGAAATTTGTTTTATATAATGGTGGGAAGAGTGTATATTATTTGCAAACTATTGGAAAAAAATATTAGGTATCTTGTTTGATTTGCTTCTGGCACTATTAAATTCGTATTCAATTCGGTCTCAATGACTACTATTTGCACACCCCGAGAATATTGCAAAAGGGAAGCTACTGTGGGAATCAAGCAAATCATGTATACAATGTGGAAAAAGTGGTGTCAGCCAGTGGAAGTGAGGTGAAAGGTGCGGCGCGTTCCCACATAGCTGACTTCCTGGAAGCAGTAGAGCAGTGAGTGCTGAGTAATGACACTGAAAAGGTAGCCTATTCTTTGTCACAAACAGCTGAAGCATGCCATGAATATTGTTCACCCACTGTCTTGCAGCACTTAGTGAAAACAGGGATTGAGTTCGCCCATCATCATACAGTGCGTTTAAACCATCTAACGACCGTTGCATAGGCCCCGGGCTGACATAGATTTGTAGCACTGTTCAGGGTTGCAATGAAGAGTCATGCAGTGGAAAAAAGTCTCGCATGTTGCGCAAGCTGACCTCTCATGGCAATTCCACCAACCCTAGAAAACAATAATGTTAAGCACACAAATGAAGCATGCCAATATATTTTGTTTAGGTGATTTGGGCCAGTGGGGCATGTAGCAACTGGCTCAAAATTATAGTTAGAGCTTATTCATATCAGAAATTTAGGAGCGACTCCAACCAAAAGGTGGATTTCTTATACCTGACGTTTTAGGCCAACTCAGCTCCTTCCTCAGGTGTTCCACAACTGATGGTGCAGCTTTTAAATGTCCTTCATTATAGGGGGATGGAGGAAGAGTTTCACTGGAAAAGGGTGCATTCTTGACTGTCAGGAAGGGGAGCCAAAGAGGGGATCAGGTTGTTGCGCCTCTTTTTTGTCTCTTCTCAGTTTTGTCAGCGTCCCTACATACATGGTAGGGACATTGCCCTTCGAACTATTTGTTTTTCGTGTTCTGGATGTGCCATGACTGTAGCAATAGCCTTTTTTGGGGGGATTGTCTCTGTCTGTAAAACTTTGGTATCATGGAATGCAGTCTTGTGTTTTGCACCTTCTGAATGTATGACGATGGCACTGCATGCTTGAGAGGAAGTCCTGACGTCTTTCTTGTGTTGCATGATTTTTTGTTTAGATTTTTCGTTTACCCAATGTAAGTTGCTGGACAGTTGGCACAATTGATCTTACAAACAATGCCTTGAGCTTTTTCTCTTGTTAGATGGCCTTTTGATGTTGGAAGAAAGCTATTTATAGTGTTCGATGGTTTGTGGGCGATGCTGAGGCCTTCTTTCTTCAATATTTGGCTGATAGCTTTGCTGGCACCTTTAAAGTAAGGGACGGATGTTCGTTTGTGGGGATGGGGGGCATTCAAGGGTTGTAGTTTCTGTAGTTTGGTGTTTACTTTGGCTAAAGGGTTGGTTATTTGAATGAAGTAATTTGGGTAGCCATTGCTTCCGAGTTTGTTGAGGACTATTCTTTTTTCTTTTTCTGTCCAATCAGTATGCAGTGAGTTTCAGCTCCCTTTAATAAAGTATTTATAACTGATGCCTTGTGGCTTGCCAGATGGTTTGAATTGAAGGGGAGGTAGTGGCCTGTATGGGTTGGTTTACAGTAGACAGATTATAGTAGAGAGTCGCCTGTTCCGTTTACTTGTACTTCGAGAAATGGGAAGGATTTGTCTTTTTTTGTGCTAACACATGAACTATGTGTCAGGGTCTATGGTGTTTAGGCAGCTGAGAAGGTTGTCGACTTGTAATGTCTGTACAATGCAGAAGCAGTCATCCGCATACTTTTGGCTTAACTTTTTGGTACTTTTATTTATTCTTGGTTTTTGAATTCTTTTGGTTTAGAGTCAAACGTACTCAGTGCTCTTTCCTTAAGATTTTCCATGCTTGTGTGTTGGCCTTGGTGACTGAAATCAAGGGCCCTGCCATATATAGGGGTCTCCACTTTCATGTGCATTGCAGGGGCATGAACGGAGAAGGCACAACCATGGATAACTACCGGGGCTCCATGCACACGTGGAACCCACCGGTGGTGATCAAGCAGGAACCAGAGTATGACCCGTACGGAGACACAGCACAGGTCAGCAAGCACACATACCATGATGAGTTCCTCATGCCTTATAAACGAAGTTGGTAACATCTTGGTGAGCGCTAGTTGGTTCATCTTTAGAACTACGCTCAAGCAGCATGGCTGAAACAACGACACACAGAGAAAGAGAAATAGCGCAGAACAAGTGCTTGTTCTGTGGTATTTGTTTCTCTGTGTGTCGTTGTTTCAGCCATGCTGCTTGAGCATAGTTCTATAAACGAAGTACAATAGTTTGCATTTTTTACACTTATGACACTCAGCCTTGCTTATTTTGCTAGGTTTATTAAAGAATAGAGGCACACAGGCAGCAACTTTTCATTACTTCAAATTTGCAAGCACTATTAGACAAAGATGAGCGCATGTACACACTACAAACTTTTTTGCCTTCACCCAAACGCATATATGTATACAAGGTGCAATAACAAGCAACATAAGGGACATTTCTGGTGGAAGTTTGTCAGCACTGCTTGCTATGGCCACCTTGTTGCACTTGTTTTTTTTTTTTCTGTGCAGTGAAATTCTAATTTTGATTCATAAGTTGCAGCCAAGGCACTGTGCTCTCAACTAAGTGATTTCCAGAATAGCATGTTTATACCGGTATTTGGTTAGAAGAAGTATCTACATGACACTGAACTCAGTGACACGTGATAGCAGATTCCTGTACAGCGAAATAGATAAACAGGTGGATGAATTGCTGGCTCAGACTGCCGGGCTAACGTTGCTTGTAATAAGCACCATAACCAACAGACCAACATATTTTTTGCTACATAAAATTTTTACATCAAGCACAGCTAACAAACAAGGAGCATCAGGTACTCATTATAAAGATAGGTATGCATTACATGAACTCAACCCAATGGCTGGCACAAGCGAAAGTAGGAATGTCGCCAAACTCTACCATTGTGTCGAGGTCGCAGTTGTTGCCTCTGTATCTTGTCATAAACATGCTCGGTGGTGCTTAGAGACACCAGCACCAGCTGTTGGGTTCATTGAATATGTGTAATGCATTTTTAGGCAGTGTGCAGCAGCACTGTGTGCCTTGGTGGCCATGGTATCTCCAGTAGTTTTCCTCTCAGCTCCACTGCAGGTTGTGCACATTTGCAGATAGTAGAGTTGTGCATAGTATTTCATGAAGCTGTACAGATGACAGCACATCTTTACTTTTGTGTGGTTTAACAGGCTGCTTAGGGGCTCATTGGAAATATGGTACTGCTATAAGAAGCAGATCATCTTAGAAAATGGATATCTTAGAGAGACAAGGAATTGCAGACTCATCTAATGAGATGTGCCCTGATCTTACTTGTCACATGCTGTAGGAACCATTGAGTAAAAAACAGTCATAACAGAGGCACTGGGACTGATCATTGCTAGTAATGAGCCATTATTCATTCCTTAAAAATAAAGCGGTATTTAAAGATTAGTACTAGCACCTGGATTGGTAAGAATTGGGGATAAGAGTTAATGGAGAAGACCTTAGTAACTTGCGATTCACTGATGATATTGCCTTGCTTAGTAACTTCGGGGACCAACTGCAATGCATGTTCACTGACCTGGAGAGGCAAAGCCGAAGGGTGGGTCTAAGAATTAATCTGCAGAAAACTAAAGTAATGTTTAACAGTCTCGGAAGAGAACAGCAGTTTATAATAGGTAGCGAGGCACTGGAAGTGGTAAGGGAATACATCTACTTAGGACAGGTAGCGACTGCGGATCCGGATCATGAGAAAATAATCAGAAGAATAAGAATGGGCTGGGGTGCGTTTGGCAGGTATTCTCAGATCATGAACAGCAGGTTGCCATTATCCCTCAAGAGAAAAGTATATAACAGCTTTGTCTTACCAGTACTCACGTATGGGGCAGAAACCTGGAGGCTTATGAAAAAGGTTCTACTTAAATGGAGGACGACGCAACAAGCTATGGAAAGAAGAATGATAGGTGTAACGTTAAGGGATAAGAAAAGAGCAGATTGGGTAAGGGAACAAATGCGAGTTAATGATATCTTAGTTGAAATCAAGAAAAAGAAATGGGCATGGGCAGGACATGTAATGAGGAGGGAAGATAACCGATGGTCATTAATGGTTACGGACTGGATTCCAAGGCAAGGGAAGCGTAGCAGAGGGCGGCAGAAAGTTAGGTGGGTGGATGAAATTAAGAAGTTTGCAGGGACAACATGGCCACAATTAGTACATGACCGGGGTAGTTGGAAAAGTATGGGAGAGGCCTTTGCCCTGCAGTGGGCGTAACCAGGCTGATGATGATGATTATGACTAGCACTACAATTAGCTTGTTCGTGGATTGTATCATGTGGTTTAAAAGGCTCATGCACATCATGTTTGAGCAGATCATATAGCACTCGTTTCCTACCTAGGCACAAATATGAGACATTTGGAAAACACGTCAGCTTGATGTCCAGACGAAGGCATTCCATTTGTGAGCAAAAGTGCACTGATTGTTATTCAGGTTAATTTGAAGAAAAGGAGCAATGATGGCGAAAGGGGAGAAAGAGCTGGGGTTGTGGACACTGTAACCGCTTTGCGACATTTGACAGTGTAAAAGGGTACAGTCAAGACCACTTATATTGAACATCACAGTCGCGCAGAATGCGTTTGTCATAGCCAAGAATTTTGTAATAAGTGGACAAGTGAAAATGAGGCAATGAAATCATTAGCAAGAGCTTGGATGCAGACGAATTGTGTCAGTGATGCAATGTATTCGACCACGATTGATTTGCTTTCAGATGATGGTATCAGTGCTACGACCTGCTCACTTTCTTCATCCAATTCAATGCTGACAGGTTAAGCCTTGCACCTCATGGATGACGCTGTCACTCGTGCAAAATTATGACCTTCGCGCTATCTTCGTTCATAACAACTGAGCATTCATTATAACTGAGGTTGTTGTAGGTGACCTCAACTGTAATTGATACCTTACACTGTCATGAACATGAACAGACATTTGAAGGGAATATTAAATGTCTGTAGTCTGCATGCTTCAGTAAGAAAGGGATCATTGTTACGAGTGAGAACTTATTTTTGTCTCATTCTGGACAGAACCAGAAGAGTTAAGTTAGGTATAAAAAAAGTTGCAATATTGCCCTAAAGGTGATGCATTGATAGCGATAGCAAAGTATTAGACAACCGCGTGAAGTAAGGTTCATAGATTTATCAGCCGTATAAATTGCAGTAAACATTCGCTTACTACAATTAAATTAACAAGCACTCACCTGCACCCTCTAGCCCATGCTTGCATCAAGGTGTTTTCCACAAAGCATAAACAAAATTTGGTCGTTCTATCAGAACATCCTCAAAATTTTTTTTATGCCTAATGACAACGTGCAACAAGCTGGTGAGTCTGGTGTTGGTGATTTTGAGCCCATGTGGTTCCTGTTGTGTCTGATTCTGGGAAATTTAATTTCGCGAGTCTGAGTAGAAGTGAGGCCAGCTGAGCCTGATTTCAGGGAGTCAGCATGGACCCAAAGCTAAAGATGTCTTTTCTGAATGAGTTTGAGCAACTAACTGTCGGGCTTGTTGGTCTTGCATTGAAAGGAATTAGCACTATCAAAAGATTCAACCACTGGAAGCGTCCGCCCTTTTTTAGCACTAATTCCCTGGAGGAGTGAGTTGTGTTTATTTGGCGAACCAGTGCTGAGAGATGTTGCATTTCTCGAAGCAGTGCAGTTTGGCGAACATCCTGCTGCTGCATTCTAACTGCGGCACATTCAAGCTGGAGAGGCATGCTGAAATTTGAAATACAGTAGAACCTTGTTGATACGCTCCTGTTACGTACGTTTTTCCAGCACTGACGTTCGAAATCGAGAACACAAAAAACAACCCAATATAGTTATGCACATTTTTTACCGGTTCATACATTCCCGAAAAACACAATCTTTGGCACCTGTGTTCATTATGTTGCCAAACCGCAATCATATGATACGTTTCCCGGCCACTAGATTCTATTGTAGGGGTTGAAGGACGGACTTCGGGATGAAAACCAAACTTGGGAGATTTATTTTACATTATTTACAAGGAGGTGAGAGTCATTTAACAGTCGTACTTCTCATTACGGGCCGGCAGCAACTCGGACGCTGGGGCCCGCTGCAAGAAGTTCGAGAGAGGTGAATCAGGGAATCAGGGAATGCTCTGGTCTCTCTGGAACGCTTCTTATAAACCCTTCAAGCACTGGAAGTCGCGTCATGTTCGACCAATGGGAGAGTCCGCTCAGATGACGCCACTTTCAGCCAATGGTAGGCGCCCGTGCGATGGTGTCATACCCGGTGAAGAGAGTCGGCGCCTGGTCCTCCTCTCTTGATCACTTGATCCCCCTGCGGTTTTGCCTCGCAGAGTTGCAATGCGCTTCTTTCAAGGAGGAGAAGGAGGGGGGGGGGCGCTCATGCTCCATTGTACGAGTGCCCACCTGCTCCCGGTGGTACGGCTCCGCAGTGGTGGCAAATGCCTTCTTCAAAGGCGAAGGGGGACGATTGAGCTCCATTGTCCGAGGTCCCCTTCTAATCCCGGCGGCGCACGACCTGGGGGCTGCAAACTTGTTTGCACTTGTCTGGTGCTCCTCTGGAATGTACTTTCCTGCTTCTGCATTCCTCAATTAGCTGTGCTGCGATTCGAAGTGGTTTGGGGAACTCGAAGTAGCCTCAGGAAACGGCGCCATATCTAACAGCTCGTCCTCGCCCGGGTAGTTCTGAATGGCCGGTGAACTCAATTCGCTGGCCATGAGGAACGCTGAAAGAACCTGCAGGGTATTGGTTTCGAGCCTCGTTTGACGAACTTCGGGATCCTAGGCCCTGGAAAACAAACGCCAAACAAACCAAACAACACAGCGCTGCACCACGTGCAAGCGCAGGCTCTTCACCCCTGACTCGCCAGGCTATTACTGAGTCAAAATCAACCCTGATCTTTTAGTTCCCCAATTTTGACAAAACAGTTGTAACCACCCCTCCAAACAGCTATGCATTTCTCCTCGATTGCCGACAAGACCAGACTACTATTGTTGTTGCAAAACAAAAGGGTCGTTGACGATGCAAACAACAAATGAAAACAGCCGAACATAACTTAAGTGGCCTAACTACACGAACAGCATGTTTCCAATCTATCGCAGTGGCGTACTTATCGCACGTAATGGTGCCACTGAACAATCTGGTCAACCTCACAAGTACGTAATCACAAGCGCGCTAGCCTTGTGGTCACTATCCAGAACGCATACTTGTGTCGTAGGCAAACTCTTCATTACGCTTACTCACGTTTCTTCCTTTAGTCCCTCTAGGACATGTGACTTAAACGAACAATTAAACTCGTGGGACTTACTCACTCCGCAGAACCCTTAAAATGATGCGTCCTCTACTAACTCTTTCCACGCACGCTCACTAAAGAAGTCAGAATACGGCTGCCTTCCACACACACTAGCAACCCAGTCATAAAGTCTGCTTCCTTCCGTCCACACAGGACACGCGCTAATGGAACTAAGAACGCTTCTCCGTGCAAATCACGCACTTACTGAAAATCTACGCGCTTAACCTTAGAAAATTCAACACTTAAAAAGAACGAAGGTTAAATAACACACGCGCTTCACCATAGGCCTTTCGACGATAACCTTGACCTTCAGGTTACTCACACATACACGCAAAAAAAAGCCTATTTACTTATTAATGAGCATCTCGCGAGACTACAGGTTGACTTAAAACGCATCTTTCAAATCTTGAAGCTTTCTCAAACCAAAACATAAACAGAGCTCATACCTTACATATTGAAAGAAATCCTAGTCTCAATTCGCCAAAAACTTTCCGATGCTCAAAATAAAAAACAAGGCACTTCATTTCTACGGAAGCGCTCCTGGCCTCCCTTTCCAAACGCTTATGTCTGACTCATACTCTGAGCCGTCCCCGAGCTGGTCGCGGCTTGAAAACTACTTTGGCTGTCGAGGAAACACAAAAGGGCTGACTAACTATCAGCTCCCCCAAGATGTTACGGTCTCCTGCCAATTTGCGTCCTCGCGCGCCGCTTTCAACACAAACTCGATTGACCGTGTCGCTACTCCCCACCTGGTCTCGTCCTGCCACCTTGCGTTTCTTCGAACTGCACGCTGAGCTGTGAAAAGAACTGCGGAACGACGAGGAGTTTACCTGCCCCGTGCCCTTTGTCCGCGTCCGTGCAGAACATGCTTCGCGGTCCCCTTTTGACCGGTGGCTCGAACGTTTTCGATGCGTCAACATCGTCCGTGACGACCGCACCGTCTTCCTCGCGCCCTGCCCATTTGGGGTTCTCGCCATCTTTGGCGGCGCTAAATTAGTTACCGTCTTTCGGTCTTTACCGCGCTTCTTTTTACGGTGCTTTCTCTTCGCACTCACTTTCATGTCGCCTTCTCATGCCTCGGGCTGGCCGGTACACATTTCGTCGGCCCGGATCGGTCTTTTACCCGCACAGTCTGAGTGATTTACATTTAAATCTACTCTCACTTTGCCTCGACTGGCGGACAGCTCAACCGACTCTGGCACAATGCAGCAGGCTTTACTCGAGTTAGACAACTCGCACTCTTGCGAACTGCCCTCTACTACATTGCCCAGCGCACGCTGTGCATCGACACACAGTCCGTCGGTATCGATCGCTGTCTCATGCGCACAGTCCGAATGATTAACAATGGAATCATCCCTATCTAGGCTATCTAGACTGGCGGAGAGCCGCACCGATCCCTGAACAATGCAGTTGTTATCTCGTGGACTACGGAGCTCGCCATCCCGAGAACTACTCTCAACTGCATCGCTCAGTTCGCACTTCACTTCTGCACGCAGATCTGGCTCTACATGGGTGCTCGCGTCTGTCGCGTCAACAGTGCCCTTTTCTTCGCTAGCAACCTCGCTAACATTACCAGCGACGCACACACGCGGTAACTGTGCCAATTTGTTCGCAGCTGGCCTAGCTGTCTCTACAGTCATCTGTTGGCACAGCACCTCGTCGCTCTCACTGCGGCCTTTAATGGCCTCTGTTGCCACTAAGGCATCGTTAGCAGCTAGCCTCTTCCCTTCACTTATGAATCTGCAGCCAATCTCACAGGCACTACTCTTCTCGTCGGCTTTTGGCGAAAATCCGCTCGATGCTGCCTCATTCTTTCGCTCTGTACTACCTACAGAATTCTCAGACAGTCGTTGTCTCTCTGCCATTAACTGATCACAATACTGTATCTCTTTGATCAGTGCTGCCTTCTCTCTCTCATACTTTTGTTCACGCTCACGTTCGCGTTGATTCTCACGTTCGTGACGCTCCCACTTAAGAGTAAGTTCTTGAAGCTCCTGCTTCCGTTCATTCTCGCATCCTTCACGCTTACGCTTACTCCTAAGTTCACGACGCTCTCGCAAACGTACACGACGCACACGCTCCCGTGGCTCCTGTATCACCTCCCAAGCAAGCTCAATGCTTTTGCCATCATTGCCACTATCATTAATCGCCTTTATGATAGCTGGCGTTTTCATCCGTTCGTCCGCCTCAACTCCCAAATCGTCGCACACCAACAACAAGTCTAACCTCGTCAACCTTCTAAGATCCATGGCAGCTGCCCCGACAGGTGGTTAAAACTGTTTTCCTTAATTAATTTGTGCAAACACACAATGCATCAAACTCCCGATTCCCAGAACTATCAAAATGAACACACAACATTTGAGACTGGCGAATAATAAGGAAAAAAACCACGTGCTCACTTATGGTTGCAGCACCCTACCATCCGGTTCATTCGTCCGCTGTTCCCGGTTCCTCCGGACTCCCTGGGTGGAAGGCTCGCTCCTTCTTCGCTACTCCCAGTTTCTTCGGACCTCTTTCGACGAAGGCTCTCTCTTCTTCGCTCTTCCCGGTTCCTTAGGATCTCTCTCGACGAAGGTTTATCCGTAGCGCTGCCACCAGCTGATGCATTCGGAGGCGATCTCACCGCTGCCAACCAGATGTAGGGGTTGGAGGACGAACTTCGGGATGAAAAACCAAACTTGGGAGGGTTTATTTTACATTATTTACAAGGAGGTGAGAGTCATTTAACAGTCGTACTGTCATTACGGGCCGGCAGCAACTCGGACGCTGCGGCCCGCTGCAAGAAGTTCGAGAGAGGTGAATCAGGGAATCAGGGAATGCGCTGGTCTCTCTGGAACGCTTCTTATAAACCCTTCGAGCACTGGAAGTCGCGTCATGTTCGACCAATGGGAGAGTCCGCTCAGATGACGCCACTTTCAGCCAATGGTAGGCGCCCGTGCGATGGTGTCATACCCGGCGAAGAGAGTCGGCGCCTGGTCCTCCTCTCTTGATCACTTGATCCCCCTGCGGTTTTGCCTCACAGAGTTGCAATGCGCTTCTTTCAAGGAGGAGAAGGAGGGGGGGGGGGGGCGCTCATGCTCCATTGTACGAGTGCCCACCTGCTCCCGGTGGTACGGCTCCGCAGTGGTGGCAAATGCCTTCTTCAAAGGCGAAGGGGGACGATTGAGCTCCATTGTCCGAGGCCCCCTTCTAATCCCGGCGGCACACGACCTGGGGGCCGCAAACTTGTTTGCACTTGTCTGGTGCTCCTCTGGAATGTACTTTCCTGCTTCTGCATTCCTCAAATAGCTGTGCTGCGATTCGAAGTGGTTTGGGGAACTCGAAGTAGCCTCAGGAAACGGCGCCATATCTAACACTATGTAAACAAGAAAATGCATGAGGTGTGTGCGATCGACAACAGTACATTAGGTGCCCACAGCGGCAGCTTCACCGCAATACTCGGCCGCACGTTTTGCATGAAAATGTTGGCTCGCACTCGGTTTGTAATTTCTGTACCGGCAAATCTTTTCCGGTGTCGTCGCATATGGCATTCACGGCAATCACCGCCAATCTAATTGCGATAAGCATCTTCGCCTATCTATTTCACAGCATGTGGTGCCGTCGGAAGCATAGCGCATGCTTTTAATAGGCGATAACTGAAACACATCACCGTTCCTAGCTGCAGACTGCGATCATATACGTTTTTCGGCCACTAGATCCCACGCAAACAAGAAAAGATGCGAGGCGCGCTCGATTGACCACTATAGCCACCCGTCTCACGTGAAAATGATGGCGCGCACAATTTCTTATTCCTGTACCTGTGAATGTCCACCCGGATCTTCGCACGCTGCATTCACAGCTATCACTGCCAAACCTATTGCGAGCAGCATCTTCACCTATCTCTTTTACAGCATGTGGTGCATAGTGCCATTGGTAGCGTACTGCAGGCTTTTAGTAGGCAATAATCCAAATGCGCCGCCATTACCTGCTGCAGGCGGCATGATGTGGGCATCACATTTCATTTCGGCGGCATCCGGCAGCGCTCACCAACTCGATTCCGTTTTGGTTTCTCGTCGCCCTCTTAAAACACTACGCAATAGGAAAACAGCAAAATGCATCTCGCGTCGCCGAAACACCACCAGCTTGACGTGCGTCGGCGACTTCAGATCATACATTTTCCCAGTCAGTACGTTTTTTCGCGTTATTTTTTCCAAAACATATGAACGAGGTTCTATTGTACTTGTAGCAGCTCCATACGCTTACTTCTACTCGGCAACACTTGCTTTTTCGAGTTATTACTTGTGCTTGGTCATTTGTTGAGAGATGTTGGGGTTTACAGCGGTGTGTTTCATGTTCTTAACCCCCATATTTTGCAGAGTCATCACAATCATCATCCACAGCAGCACCAGTTGCAGCATCCGCACCAACAGCAGAACTCTTCGTCACAGCATCATCAGTCAGGCTCTGAATTCGTAAGGTCATCGTACTTTCAGCAGCAGTCCCATTACATGATGACTCCGGAGAATGGCTGCCACTATCGCATGGCCGAGGCGGGCCAGCCAGAGGATGAGGAAGACAGCCCTGGCACACCCAAAAAGCGTGGCCGCAAGAAGAAAATCAAGGTGGGTTATTGGGCATGTCACTTTGTGCTTCCAATGTTCCTGCTAGATGTGGGGCAGAACATGGATTATTCTATTAGAAAGCCTTGGAGGAACTGCACTGACAGCTGTTCTCATATTGACCTATTTCTGCAACAAACTACTTGCTTAGGTCATCAGTTGCTCGCTGTTATGGTTGTTGAACAGATTATGTCAATTCCCTTCCTATTTTAGGAGACACCAAAGGACGATTCACTTTAGTGCTTCCAAAGAAGAATACTGCTGTCTATATACTTACTTCTACATCATCCAAAACACTTTGTCTCTATGACTGCAGCTGCATATTTAGTACTTGCTTTAGTGCATCATTATTATTCATAATTTCACAAAAGATAGCTTAAAATGAAAGATTGTTCAGTTTTAAAGAAAAACGACTAAAAACCTACCTCTTCCTCTGAAGCCCCATAGTGTTTTAATTGCTTGATTCATGTGATGTTAAAAATTTGTTAAGTGCAATTAGCAGTATTTATTATGTGGTTAACATGACAGGTCGAAGTTAAGTCATGCGAGATATACACACCAAGATATTCGAATGAATCAGTCGTTGAAATCTGCATGTTATTGATGCTATAAGTAGGCATATCGTAATTACGGTGACAGTGACTAGACATAAACACTGTTTTAGATACATAGTGATACTAGTGAAATGCTGAAAGAATTACTTAAAGGGTAAAAAGGCCTAGCCACTGAAGTGACTGCTTTGAGAGAGCAACAGAGCAATATGGAAAAACTCATGAATGATATGAGACGAAGGCCTTGGAGAAGCAGACAAACAGGATTGACACTCTAGAACAAACAATATATGAACTCCAGGCAAAAAAAACTGATTTAGAAGACAGGAGCTGCCGCTCAAACCTTATTGTTATTGGAGTAAAAGAGGAACCCGGGGAATCTGAGGCTGACTTGAAAAAGAAGGTTCTAACTGAAGTTTTTGCAGAAAAGCTTAATGTATCTTGCAGTTCTGTGGGCAGAATGCACAGGCTGGGCAAAAAGGCAACAAACCGCCCTGTAATTGTGTTCTTCCAGGACTATAACGAAAAGCAAGAACTCTTTAAAAACTGCAAGAAACTAAAAGGCAGTAATATTTCATTACAGAACGATTATTCACGAAACACACTTAGGAAGCGTAAATTACTGTGGGACAGCGCAAAAACAAAGGGATGAAGGGAAAAAAGTTACCTTGATAAATGACAAGCTGCGAATCGAAAAAATGCTTTACACCTGGGATGACAGCGATAACAGCAGAGTTCAACTCGGTGATAAAAACAGTTATCAAAGCAAAGACTGACTTTCACAACCTCATGTTAAGGAATTTCGCCTACTTAATATAAATGCACGTAGTGTTGTAAATAAATCGGAGGCTTTGGAAGCTATCTTGTTGATTCACAATCCACACGCCGTAGTTATAACCGAGACTTGGCTGAGAGATGATATTGATGATGAAACTGTTTTCCCCGCTCTTATCAAGTTTTTCGCCGTGATAGAGCAACACGTGGAGGGGGAGTTGCGGTCCTGGTGAATCAAAACACAGAGGCACACATGTTGCAGCAAATAGCTAACCATGAAAGTGTGACTTTCAAACTGTCTAACGGGGGTAGATCGTTTGTGCTTTTTGCTGTATACAGACCACCTGATTCACCACCTCAATATTTATGTGATCTGGCCGATCACATGTCTAAATTTCGCCGTGATAAAATATACCTTGTCGGTGATTTTAATCTCCCAAATATTGACTGGAATAGTCCCTTCCCTAGTACAAACAATGACATAAATGCTTCATACACGTGTGATATTATGCTGATTCATAATTTGCAACAAGGAGTTAAGCACCCAACGCGCATACACGGTGAAGCTGCATCTATTCTCGACCTCGTCTTTCTCAGCCAAGAAACAGAACGTTTTACTGTTTCACTTGAAACTGGGTTATCTGATCACTGCATGGTGGTTTTTACTTGTCCCATTCAACAAAATATCGACAGTGAACCAGCAAAAATTATTTCCATGAAAAACTTCTCCAGAGCTAATGATGAAAGTGTGTTAGACTACTTCAGCTTACACCTTGACATGTTTCGAGGAACTAATGTTGATGAACTCTGGAATAAATTTAAAGAAATCTGTACGTACTGCATTGATAACTACATTCCTAATAGAACAAAGAAAATGTGTAAAGAAACTCCTTGGATCACGCGAGAAATAATACATTTGAAAAGAAAAATCAAACGACTGAAGCGTGGGGTGCCTGTCGAAATATAGTTAAAATACATCAGGCTAACTTCACAAGTGCTTTGCGCCAGGCTAAACAAAATTACTTTCAGTATAGCCTGCCAAATTTTCTTCGTGACTCACCACATAAGTTCTGGAAATTTTTATCAAAAAAGAAAAAAACAATTACGCGCATTTCATGTCAAGGTGTGCAGCTTGCTGATAAATCGCAAATCTCTGAGGCATTCAATAAGTATTTTCAGAGTGTGTTTTCCCATCATGGTTTATTTGTTCAACCCAGTACCATGTCTCCCAACTCGACCCCCGACATTGTTTCTTCATCTGGCGTATTCTCCATGCTACTCAACCTCAAAACTAAAGCGTCCGCTGGACCTGACGGGATACCAAATATTTTTTTGCGCCGTTATGCAGAAGCCATCACAGAGTTCCTGGTTGTTATTTTCTGCAAATCATTTGAAACAGGAAACATTCCTTCCGATGGGAGGAAAGCGTGGATTGTGCCCGTGCTGAAAAAGGGTGATCCTGCCTTGATTGCTAATTATCGTCCCATATCAATAACTTCCACATGTTGCAAACTTGCTGAGCATATCATAGCTAACTACATAACTACATTTCTAAACGATAACAAGGAACTTACCCCCCATCAGCACGGGTTTCGAAAAGGCTTTTCCACTGTCACTCAGCTAACTTCTGTCATTCATACTTTTGCAAGTGTACTAAATAGCGCTGGTCAAATGGATGTTATTTTTTTAGACTTCAGCAAAGCCTTTGATGTTATTTCTCATGCCAAAATAATTTACAAACTTGAACTTATTGGTCTTCCTAATTTCATAATTCGTTGGATTTCCTCATACCTTTCTCACCGCACACAATTTGTTTGTATTGATGATTGCTATTCAAACCACCTACCGGTCACTTCAGGTGTCCCACAGGGAAGCGTCCTCGGACCTCTCCTCTTTTTGATGTATATCAATGACATTACTAACGTTATAACTACCCCTGCTCAAATTAGATTATTTGCAGATGACTGCGTTTTATTTCACCAAATTACTTGTCAAGATGATCAAGTTTTACTAAACTCCAATCTTCAGAACATACATACATGGTGTAATAAATGGGACATGAAGCTAAATTTAGAGAAAACAGTATACATGACGATAACTAACACAAAGGCTTCCTTCTCATTTCCTTACAATATTTCATCTCACCTTCTGACCGAAGTCAGCGAGTACAAGTATCTAGGAGTTACAATAACGAAAAACCTTAGCTGGAATAAACACGTATCAAACGTATGCTCTTCAGCCTTTCGTAAACTCTGCTTTCTTAGACATAAACTAAAACTTGCCCCACCCGAACTTAAAGAATTAACCTACTTTTCAATAATAAGGCCATCACTAGAATATGCGTGCACCGTCTGGGATCCCTACACTAAACGTAACCTCGAGGCCCTTGAAATGATTCAACGCAACGCCGTCCGTTTTATTTTTTCAAAGTATCAGGTAACTGACTCACCAACGACCCTCATGCGAACTCACGGTATTGAAACGTTACAGCTGCACCGGAAAATTCAAAGACTGAAACTACTTTTCTTACTAAAAAACCATAAACTGTCTATGAATGCAGACCCCTTCCTTAAACCTAACACTACGCGCCAAACACGAAATCATCATGCACAATCATTAACCCCTTACAGTGCTAGGATTAACGCCTTCTCATTTTTTTTCCACGCACCATTGAGGAGTGGAACAGGTGTCCGCCAGATCTTTTAACCAGAGCTGATTCTTTTGACTCAATGTTTTCTTCACAGCATTTAATTTGAGAGCCATTTATTTCTACGTTACTTGTATTTTGCATCTGAGCCTTGTATTTATTGCTGTATTTTGTGTTACAACTTGTATTTAACATTTTTCAATTTTGCTAATCCTGTTCTTTTTGCATATATTATGTATTCGCCCCTCCTGCTTGGGCCTACTGTAGACCTGCAGTATGTTCTAAATAAATAAATAAAAAAAAAATAATGACGTGAGCCGAGTGTTACACCAGTTTTGTATCCATGATAGGTCACCTTGTAACGCGAAATGGTCAGTGACGTTAGTAATTCCTTGGTAAACCACACAGTCATCTGTGAAGAGTCAGATATGAGAAGAAATATTACAAGGCAAGTCATTGATGTATATTAAGAAAAAGAGGGGACCAAATACGAGACCTTGAGGTACGCCTGTAAGCACGGGTGTTAAGGATGAACAGTGTGAGTTAGCATATATGAACTGCTGATGGTTAGTTAAAAACCCTCGAATCCAGCGTAGAACACACAGGTGAATGTAAAGACGGGATAACTTTATGAAGAGACGACCATGGGGGACCTTATCGAACGCTTTTTCGAAATCTAAAACTATTGTGTCAGTCGGGATATTGCGATTTAGGCTTAAATGTAAGTCGTGCAAGAAAAGTGCAAGTTGGATGTCACCGGAATAATTTTTTGGGGCATATGTTGACTTGGGTGAAAAAAATGGACAGATGTTAGGAAGTTAGCAATATGCAAGTATAACATATGTTCCATTATTTTAAAGGAGACGCTTGTTATGGAAATAGGGCGGTAGTTACTCGGTGATGATCGACTTCCTTTCTTGAAGACTGGGATGACCTTGCCCACCTGCCGGTCATGGGAATTAAAGCGCTGTTAAGTGATTCCTGGAATATGAGTGATAAAAACAGGCTACACACATGTTTAGTATATTTTAGCACCTTGGCATTTATATCGTCTACTGCCATGGATGACGAGTTCTTCAATGATTCAATTACTTTGACAATGCAGATAGAATCGAATGTGAAATTTTCCATGAGTGGATATGCGAAGTATGGTGGTTCGGGCAAGCTGGTCACATTATTCATTAGTAAAAACCGAACCAAATGCTGTGTTAAGATCGGCAACCTCAGTCTCAGGGATCGGAAGTCCGAAGCTATTGTTAAATGAAATCTCATTCCATTGATTAGGATTAATGGCTTTCCAAAATCGTTTTGGGTTAGTTTGCAGCATAACTGGTAAAGTGGTAGAAAGAAACTTGTGTTTAGTTTGAGAGGTTAACTTATCATATTTTTTCTCGACTGCGTAATACTTCTGCCATGTGGAAGAAGATTTAGATCATTTGGCTGATCGAAACAGGCATTTCTTCTTATTATTTAGTCATTTGAGGGATACATTAAACCATGGTGATATGGTTCTTTCTGTTATTGTAATGGTGTGAATGTAAAGACGTATAAGGCAATGCATCTCTGTTTTGAAGAGCAACCAGTTTGACTTGAGAGAATTTAGTGGAAAGTTAGCGATGAAGGTATCGAAGTACTCAAATAATTTTTGCTTCAAGCTGACATAGTCCTCTTTATCATAGAATGTAAGCGTTTTTCAATTTTTTGTTTCTTTAGTATGTTGCAATGAAACGAAGTATGTACTGTCAGGTGATCGCTCAGATTGCGCAATAAGGTGAAGGGGGTAAAGTTATCAGGGTGAGTTGTTAATACAAGATCTAAAATGTTGGACGAGTGGGCAGTAACGCGTGTTGGGTCAATGACGAGCTGTGCTAAAGGGCCCCTCACCAGGCCCCGTAGCAAATTTTGGTTATACACTGGAAGTTGTTACGTGTCCTCTAGGGAGCATTCTGCCGCAAAAATTTTTCAAATTGGCGCATTAATAGCCGAGATAGAAATATTTCAGTGCCGCGAACCCATGATTTCAGCAGGTGGGCTCCACTGCCAAGCAAGATGCTCTCTCCACTTGCCCCGTCTAGACTTTGCAAGCAAAGTTCCTTCTCTGCATTTTCTCACACCAGACCTGGGGGATCGCATGACACATACGTCACAGGCCCCGCCTTCATTCTTTTTTCTCCTCGCCTTTTTTTTCCCTGCAATACGCATTTCCGCTGACCATGCCATGCGCGAGCTGTTGTCTCATTCGTGCAGCGCACAATTTTGCGCACTGTGCACAGGGAAACATGACTAGTGGTTTAATTCAGTGCTACATGAATACTGAGGCAGAACAAGTGGATCACAGAGCGTGATCACGCGCTGGAACACTTTAGAAAATGGCATAGTTTGGGTACCTGCGCACGTGACCGCACGACTGTGGGAACCAGCAGACGAAGCGGAAGTAGATTTCTCTTGCTTCGGTGCGAAGTAAAACAAAAAACATGCTGACATTCCGTTTGTGTGTTTTATTATTTCTTTAAACTTCAATTTGTCAATTCAAGCAACAGGTCGCACAGATAAGATATGTTGCCTTGAATAATTCTCGAAGTCACGTGTCACCACAAGGACATCACACTGCAGACATGATTATGTAGGCGCAGGGGCATGATTACGTCACCGTCCGGCTTGGAGCGCGGCGGCTGCGAGTGAAGAGGGAAAGGGTGTTCGGATTGAAATTTCAAATCTTTCCGCGGTGCGTAGCGATGTAATACTTTGCAGACACGATGGTTATCGTACAATGTATGCTCTGCGCTGTGTTACGTTTCGCCTACGACGCGCGGTATAGCCGGCGCGGATGCAACGAATGCCGGGGCTTCGTTCAAAGCGGCGGACATTTTGGCCCGTTCGGAGCTGCCGCAACGCATTCCCGCCAAGCGCGTCCAGGCATGTTTCAGTGCCACGTGTCTTCGTGTGTGCGTGTGAGTGTGTGTGTGTGTGTGCCCACGCTTGTCAAAGCGCGGCAGCCGGGGAGAGGAGCTCCCCAAGTGTGAAGCGAGGAGGTCTGACCGGTGCCGGCCCAGCTGATGCGTCACTACACTCGTCTCAACATGTCTCTCAGCGTGTCCGTGCCTCGCTGTCATGTGGCCTCGTCCTGTGATGTTCCCTCTTGCCCTCAACTCCGAGAGTATAAAAGCAGCTGCCCCTGGACGCCAGGAGAGAGGCTCCGAATCCTTCCGTCGAGAAGCGTGCTCTCCCATCTCTCCACTTCGGTCGACCTGACCGGCCGCTCTTTTGCGATGCTAGAATAAACAAGTTGTTCTGTTAGCAGTCGACTCATGCTTTGCCAGGACCTTCGGATGCTTCCAGTTGTGCCCCAGGCCGCCAGGCCAACGCTACCCTTGGGGCTTGCGAACCAGTTGCAACAACTCGTGCCAGCGGTGCGATTGCAACAACGGGCGTCAGCGCTGAGATTCCAACAGCTGGTTGTCAGCGGTGAGATCGCGACAACGGAGGCCAGCAGCGAAGATATGCGGTTGACTGTATGCTGAGCAGCACAACGACCATCCGGGAGCAGTGCAACAAGCCCTGTGTGATGACTGGTTGCCTGCAGCGGAACGACTGCGCTGAATTAGTGGCTGCGAGGTTTGGTGAGTGCGGGACTTTCTTCTTCTGAGTTTTGCCAGGCTTTTGTTAGTGTCAGAAACAGAGCTGGTAATTGTGGTTGTCGTTGCTGCCGGGTTAGTTTGCGGCAAGACAATAGTAGGCAGTAGACAAAGCAGCATTTAGAGCAGCCATGGATTTGAAGTCGTTGCGCAAACCGAAATTGCTGGAGCTTGCAAGAGAGTTGGGTCTGGATGTCTCAGACAAACTCAGAAAACCAGAACTGCTGAGGGCTATTCTTGAGTTAGAAGCTGAGGATGACAAGCTGTCGGAATGCCTTGAGACCATTGAGGAGAGGGAGACGGCAAAAAGACAGGAGTGCGAACTTAAAGAGCAAAAAGATGAGCGCGAACGAAAAGAGCAGAAAGAAAAAGAAGAGCGCGACCGTCAACACGCTTTGGAAATGACGCGTCTCGAGGTAGAGATGGAACACGCTCGTAATGGAAGTCAGGCACGCGGTGCAGGAGAACGAGTATTGTTCAAAATGACTGACCTGATGCGGCCGTTTAAACTTGGAGAGGACATTGGTTTGTTCCTGGTTAACTTTGAGCGAACGTGCGAGAAGCAGGGGTTCTCTCGGGAAACGTGGCCACAGCGCTTGCTCACTTTGTTACCCGGCGAGACGGCTGACGTAGTCGCTCGCTTGGAGAGAGAGGAGGCAGAGGATTTCGACAAAGTGAAATCGAGTCTGCTAAAAAAGTACAGGCTGTCAGCGGAGGCGTTCCGTCGGAAGCTTCGGGAAAATGAGAAAGGCAGAAGTGAGTCATATACAGAGTTTGTCTACAGGCTTATGTCAAACATGCAGGAGTGGCTCAAAGAAGAGAAAGCGTTTGGTGACCACGAGAAAGTTCTGCAGTGTTTTGGGCTAGAACAGTTTTATAGTCGGTTACTTGAGAACGTGCGGTACTGGGTCTTGGATAGGCCAGATGTTAGTACGGTGGCTAGAGCTGCTAAGCTAGCCGAGGAGTTTGTGACGTGTCGGGCTCGCGGAGCTAAGGACGGTCAAAAGGGTGAATTTGGCTCCAAGTTTGAGAGGCCGAAGTTCACACCCATGAGAGCAAAGGGGGCTACACGTAGTGCGGATGCAAGTGAAAGTAGTCCGACCGAACGTAAGGAGACGGCGGCAGCCGAAGCCGAACGCAGAAAGCGGTTCGAGACCAGGCAAGCGCGCGTGTGTTATACGTGTCAGAAGCCGGGTCACTTTTCGGCGCAGTGTCCTTAAACAAAAACAAAAGTCGTGTTTTTGTCATTATGCAGCACTGACGAGAACATGAAGCTTCTCGAGCCTTACATGCGAGACCTCCTCGTGAAAGGAAAAGAGTGCTGAGTGCTTCGCGACTCCGCAGCTACGATGGATGTAGTTCACCCCTCTTACGTAGAACCCGATGTGTTCACGGGCGAGTGCGCATGGATCAAGCAAGCCGTGGAAGCTCATAGCGTGTGTCTGCCCGTAGCAAAAGTGCTTATTGAAGGACCTTTCGGAGCACTTGAGACGGAGGCGGCAGTGTCATCTATGCTGCCCCCCCCCAGTACCCATACCTATTTTCGAACAGGTCCGATCACCTCCTGCGCGAGAAGGGGCTTTTGTTTGGTGAGGCTAGCGTTCAGGCCTTAACCAGATCGAAGGTTCGGGAGCTCGCTGCAAAGGCGGTAGTTGCGGGGCCGTTGTCGAACAATGAGAAAGGGTCGGAGGCGCAGCAAGCTGATATTCAGAGCACGTCCGAACTGAAGAAAATTGAGCCTGTAGCGTTGAAGGCACCAGATACTGGAGAGGAAATGCCCGATGCGGGAAAGTTAAAAGAGCTATCTGCAGATTTGCTCATCGCGCCTACGTCAGACGGACTTAATAGGTTGCTAAAAGTCAGCCGGGCGGCTTTGATAGCTGAGCAAAAGAAGGATGGCAGCCTAGAAAACACACGCTGCATTGTCAAGGAAGGTATCGCCAAGAAAAATGCTCGCTTTGTGGAAAGAGGTGGGGTCCTGTACCGGAAGTATCTAGACCACAGGGGAGTGGAGTTCGATCAGCTGATCGTGCCTCAGTGCTACCGTCAGGATCTGTTGCGCTTGTCGCATGGGGGTTCGTGGTCCAGACACCTAGAAGTTAAGAAAACTAAGGACCGTCTCTTGCAAGAGTACTATTGGCCAGGGTGTTTTCGGGACGCAGACCACTTTGTGAGGACATGTGACACCTGTCAGCGGGTGGGCAAACCAGGGGACAAATCGAGGGCGCCGTTGAAGTTGGTACCTATCATTACGGAGCCTTTTAGACGGCTCGTTATTGATACAGTGGGACCTCTGCCGGTAACAACCACGGGGTACAGACACATTTTGACTGTGATCTGCCCAGCGACAAAGTTACCTGAAGCAGTGCCGCTTAAAGAACTCAGCTCAGTTGAGATAGTCAATGCACTACTGTCCATATTTGCGCAAGTTGGCTTTCCTGCGGAAAACCAATCAGATCAGGGCACAGAGTTTACTAGCGCTTTGACGACAGCCTTTCTCGAAAGGTGTGGGGTAAAGCTGTTACACAGCTCAGCGTACCACCCCCAGTCGAATTCCGTTGAGAAGCTCCACTCCCTCATGAAGCGCGTGTTGAGAGCATTGTGGTTTGAACAACAAACTGACTGGGAGCTGTTTCTGCCTGGGGTGATGTTTTCATTGAGGACCGCGCCGCATGCGGCTACGGGGTTTTCGCCAGTTGAGCTAGTGTACGGTCGCTCGCTGCGATCTCCGCTTCGCATGCTTCGAAACGGATCACTGCCCTCTCCAATGGCTGCAGACCATCTCTTTCACAAATGGCCGCCTCCTGCGCTGGAGCCTCGCTTTGCAACAACATTCCTCTGAGGTGCGTTACAAAAAGGGGAGTCTCAACGGTAACGCCGATGGCTTAAGTCGAAGCCCCTAACGTGGGAATCAGCCTCAAAATTGTTTGTTACTGATGTTTTTCTTCCTGAGGCAGGATTTTTAACATATTGCTTTTGTTTAGCGTTTCAATGTCATGATGTGCTTTCTAGTGCAATTTTCCGATTTGTGGACGCATTCTGGATGCTGCTAGACTACTGTAAGGAACTAGGCAGTAGAAAAAAATGGGAAAGAGCCTGGCAGGGCTTAGTGAAGGTTGTGTCGTGCTTGCTGACTGAGCGGTTGAGTTTCGGTGTAGTTCTAATGCTTGCTGGGAACGAGAGAAAAATGGCAACTCTCCCGAAGTCACTTTGCAGTGTCCTGTGTGAACCTGAACGTGAGAACGAGGCCTTCTCGGTGCGCTGCACTCAAGAAATGCCGAGGGACGACCGACTTCGGTTATGAGCATCATCGAGCAACATCCCTCCGGACAGCGGATGCAGTCCCCTGACCATGGGGATCTCCTTCCCCCGGCGGGGCGGTCTGTTACGTTTCGCCTACGACGCGCGGTATAGCCGGCACGGATGCAACGGACGCCGGGGCTTCGTTCAAAGCGGCGGACATTTTGGCCCGTTCGGAGCTGCCGTAACGCATCCCCGCCAAGCGCGTCCAGGCATGTTTCAGTGCCACATGTCTTCGTGTGTGCGTGTGTGTGCGTGTGTGCCCACGCTTGTCAAAGCGCGGCAGCCGGGGAGAGGAGCTCCCCAAGTGTGAAGCGAGGAGGTCTGACCGGCGCCGGCCCGGGTGATGCGTCACTACACTCGTCTCAACATGTCTCTCAGCGTGTCCATGCCTCGCTGTCCCGTGGCCTCGTCCCGTGACGTTCCCTCTTGCCCTCAACTCCGAGAGTATAAAAGCAGCTGCCCCCGGAGGCCAGGAGAGATGCTCCGAATTCTTCCGTCGAGAAGCGTGCTCTCCTGTCACTCCACTTCGGTCGACCTGACCGGCCGCTCTTTTGCGATGCTAGAATAAACAAGTTGTTCTGTTAGCAGTCGACTCATGCTTTGCCAGGACCTTCGAATGCTTCCAGTTGTGCCCCAGGCCACCAGGCCAACGCTAACCTTGGGGTTTGCGAACCAGTTGCAACAACTCGTGCCAGCGGTGCGATTGCAACAACGGGCGTCAGCGCTGATGTTCCAACAGCTGGTCAGCCCAAAATGACCAGACCTGGCGAGGGGCCCTTTAAGCCAAATGTTGTACATGTGTTTATGAAATCGCTAGCGGGGCTGTTTTTAGATAATGTAGAGGCAGTATCGGACCAATCAATAGTTGGAAAATTAAAATCGCCAAACAGGACAGGATTGTTAGGATGTGTTTTTGTTAACATATTTAACGCTTCATAAAGTAAAGGCCTGAAAGAACTGTTGGCACTAGGTGACTGATAGCAAACATCAATGAGGATGTGCGGGTGTGTAGCAGTGCATCGAATCCAAATCATTTCCAGTTGTGAAGAGGGGTTTACAAGTTAACAATGCAGGTTTTGGTTAGTGGCGATTAATACACCCCGACCGTGTGAGTTATCAGGTCTATCTTTCCGGAAAATGTCAAAATGCTAGTGTTGAGGGAGAATTACGGTATCATCGATGAATGTGTTAAGCCATGTTTCTGTTAGTAGTAACACATTGGAACAAGATGAGCCTATTAGACTGCATGGTGCATCATGCTTGGGAACAACAGTTAGAATATTAGCAAGCAGGTATGATAAAGACTGGCAATTCCATTGATGCAGTGTACAGTTTGGTCTCAATGATGGCTAAGGGCATGTCTCAATGACCTGGTTAGAGGTGGAGTCGAAATAGTAGGTTTTTTAACCTGCAATAAACTTTTCATGTCGCAACTTGTACTGCAGTTTACGGGCCCTTCCAAACTCAGTGAGGCGTTTCTTGGCAAGGCGCGTGCTTGTGGCAAGATCTTGTGCAACGGCATGACCCATATCTTTGAATTTACAAGCAGTAGCCAGAACATGATCTTTGCCTTTAAAGTGAGCAAACCTCACAATTACAGGCCTGCACTTTCCAGTTTAGAAAGACTCAATGTGATGTGCATGCTCTATATCACACGGTTCTATCTGTACATCTAAATATTGTTTACAATGTGCAATTATGATTTTCTCAGAATCATACCATGATTCTTTTGGTATATCTTCAATGCCAGAGAAAACAAAGTTATTTCTTCTGGATCTATTTTCAGCATTGTTTATCCAGGCAGACAGTACACCTATCTGTGCCATATTTTCGGTGCTTATCTCATGAAGATTACCCAATTGAATCTGCATGCCGCCATACCAGCATAGGCTCTCTAAATTTTGTCTAGCCATGCTTTAATTTCACTGAATGTTTTATCGCGATCAACTAGTTTTTTCTTTTTTTCAATAGACTTTAGTTGCTGTAGCACTACTGTCTGCCCAGATTGCAGTTCTTTAAAAACATTACGAATCTCTTTGTTGGGGCTGGGGTTAGATTTGATATCACCAGCTACAGGGTGTTTGCCAACTGGGAAAACTGGGTATTCTCAGGGATTCCTAATAGTCTGGAAATACTCAAGGAAAACTTGGGGAATCAGTGCTTCTATCAGGAAAAATTTGCTCTAATATTATTGAAAGGGAATGAAAGTCGCGGTAATGCTGGCTCGAGTAACGAGAGGAAGCGTAACGAATCGTCTTTGACGCCGTGTCGTCGGCTTGAGGAGTTGCCAGTGTACAGTCGACTGACTTTTTGGATGCCCAATAATTCGGTTGGCTTCGCGGCACCGCCACATATTCCATGGGCACCCTGCAATGAAGTTTGCCTGTACATGTATGTCGCGCCACCTAGCAGTGGCAGTGAGCACCTGCGACTAGGCCCTCACAGTCATTTCAGCATTGTCTGCACGCTCAGGCCTGCTTGAAGGCCTGCTTTTCCAATTTTCTAATGGATTCACCACGGCCTCTTGGCAGCTCCTCTGTGAGAAGTGTGAACAAAAAGGACTAGCGTAGATGCTGCTACATTAAGGACTGTCACAACTGCGAAGGGGATGTCGGCATCATATTTTACCACTTTCTTTCAAAACCGTGGGAAGCAACTGGCGGCTGAAATGGATCATCGCGGTTCGTGTCGCTCTTGCGAATTTCTGTTAAACGAACGAAGACGTAAATGCAGAAAGGAGAAAAAAAAAAGGGCCAGCAGCGGCATCCCTAAAAATGGACAATAAAGCGACAACTGCACAAAAACGCATGAACTGATTCCCGCTGTTGTAAATTGACTTAGATAGGTGTCTAGATCTCACTCCAAAACAAATGCGCAGTGGTCGTTACGTGTGAAATCTAGCTTTGTAATCACTCCGTGCTGGATCTTTGTACAAACTGTGCTTTTTGTCGTGCATTAATAAGCTGACGTGCAGCTTCTTTCTGCACCAAGATCAAGACACGACTGCTGGAACTGGGCTCATTCATCCCAATGTTTTCTTGCGCTTAGAACAACAGAACTAAGGCTGAAGTGCACCGCAGCACATGTTAAGTGTTCGCAAATTAGCATTTCTCTCGTGCGCTCTGATGCACATTTGTTCACTCTTCACGTGGTTTAGTCTCAGCTGATTGCTCTCTATTATATTTCAGCGGTGATGACTTCTCACATTCGAGCCTGAACGACAATACCAGAATACGCTCGAGGCACTTTGTCAACGGAGAAAAAAGAACCTGCCTGCCGATTTGCCAAAACCTTTATACAGTAAAACCTCTTTAAACCGCACCCGCTTAAGCAATAGTTTCGTTTTAAAAGTAGTCAAGTCAAATCCCCGAATCGGCAGCCATTGAACATAATACGTTTTGTATCCGCACAAACTGTACCAGCTTATTGCTTACGTGTGGGTTAACATGTAGTGTTTCCACTTTTCGTCGCGCAAACACAGTGGTGCATCGTCTCCATCGGGCGGCCCGGCAGAACAACAAGCCTCAGAGATCAGAACAATGGCCTCCAAGCACCCTGTGCGTTTGCGTGTGAAGCCACATCAACATCAACATCATTTCGGCGCCATGTCAGAGTGCGTTGTGCAAGCGAGGACTCGCGTCATGGCGAAGCTCGGATAAAAAAGATGCCGGGTGCTCAGCATAGACGTCCGCACGCTAAGTTCATCCTAGTCGCCAGCGCTCGTTTCTCCCCTGGCGGAACGATTTCATCTCCAACGGGTGTAGGTTCTCGCTGCTGCTTCCTTTCATGGTCGTGCTTGCGTTAATTTCACGCTCGCAAAACGTCTCTTGTTTGCCACGGTGCCTCTCCAGATGACCGGAAATTATTATTGTGTTGTTAACTGTCACAACAGCAATGTAAACACGAAAGGGTTGATGCCACCAGTAAAATTCTGCCGATTCTGAAGAAAATGGTACGAAAAAAGCAGACGACAGACATGGATTACTGCAGTGCGCCGTACGAAGTAAACAACTGGCAAACGAAGCGAGCTCATTCATTGATAATTTGTGAGTGTATGACGGTATTTATATGTAACCCACATGAATTTCATGATTACTCGGCATATAATCCTTTTATTCATATAAAAGCTTTCAGTTGTTCGACCAGCGCTTGTCCTGTCTTCCTTCTCGTGTTTCGTTTGTGTGTGCACTGCCCAAGAATGGAAAGCACTTCTGTTGCATGCGTTATCAGTGGCCAAAGTTCACGTGTGCCGAGAAATTGAATATGTGCACGATGCATTGTACATGACCGACGTTCATTCCTGCATCACCACTGCACCAAACGATCAAGTTGCTGGACGATACACGCCCACATCTTCGTCGCGCTGGCATTGCTGAAGCAGAAATGATTGCTAGTACTTTCAACATCCGTCTCTTGAGCACTGTTAAAAAATGGCCAAGCTATTTACATTGCTGCCTCTATTCTATATTGCAGGGGATGTACTAGTTAAAGTTGTGTGTGCATGTCATACTTGTGCTATTATGCAACGATATATTTTGTTTATTTCCGCACAGTGTCGATGGAAGTCCATTGTCGCCATCAGAGACAACATGGATTTGCAGTAAACATTTTGTGGGAAACTGCAAAAATGACTTTAGCTAACATGCATCATATATGCCAATGATTTTTCCGGTGGCACATTTATTCATTTCCTCAACGGTCTCTGTTGAGACATTACATGAGGGAGTGGGGAGTTAGTGGCAAAGAGATACTACAAATTACAAAGGGATATTTCCGATGAGTCGCTTGAATGCAAGTGGGTCGATGATAGTGGCAACTTCGGCGGGCAGGCCATTGCAGTCTTGTGTTGTGCGCAGAAGAAATGATTGCTGAAAAGTAACGGTATGGGCTTGTGGGGGATATACTGTATGAGAGTGACTGGTGCGGGCAATGCGATGTGTTCTTTTTATGTACGGGTTGTCAAAAGGCAAGAAATTAAAGAATTTATAAAAAAGATTAAGACGGGCTATTCTATGGCGTGAGGCTAGAGAGGGTAGGTTTATTTGGGCTTTTAGTGCCGAGATGCTTGTATTGTATGAATAAGTTGACAGGATAAATCGTGTCGCGCGGTTCTGAACCGACTCGAGGGCTTTAATAAGGTTATTGTGGTGGGGGTCAAAAATAGCTTCGGCATACTCAAGCTTAGGCGTCACAAAGGTTAGAAAAGCGAGTTGTTTAATAGAGGGAGGAGCGAGGAAAAGGTTATGGCGTAGATAACCTAGAGTATGATTAGCAGAGTTTATTATGTGGTTAACATGACAGGTCCAAGTTAAGTCACGCGAGATGTACACACCAAGATATTTGAGTGAATCTGTTGTTGCAATCTGCGTGTTATTGATGCTATAATTAGGGATAACGTAATTACGACGATGATGAATAGACATTAACACGGTTTTAGCTACATTTAATGACATGAGCCAAGTTGTACACCAGTTTTGTATGCGCAATAGGTCATTTTGTAACGCCAAATGGTCGCTGGGGTTAGTAACTGCTCGGTAAACCACACAATCATCAGCGAAGAGTCGGATATGAGAAGAAATATTACAAGGTAGGTCATTGATGTATATTAAGAAAAGGAGGGGACCAGGTACGGTACCTTGAGGTACGCATGAAAGCACGGGTGTTAAGGATGAAGAGTGTGAGTTAGCGTATACGAATTGCTCACGGTTAGTTAAAAACCCTTGAATCCAGCTTAGAACACAAGGATGAATGTTAAGACGCGATAACTTTATTAAGAGACGACCATGAGGGACCTTATCGAATGCTTTTTCAAAATCTAAAAATATTGTGTCAGTCGGGATGTTATGATCTGGGTTTAAATGTAAGTCATGCAAGAAAAGAGCAAGTTGAGTGTCACAGGAATAATTTTTGCGGAAACCGTGTTGACTTGGGTGGAAAAAATTGACAGATGTTAGGAAGTTAGCAATATGCGAGTATAAAATATGTTCCATTATTTTACAAGATACGCTTGTTATGGAAATAGGGCGGTAGTTACTCGGTGATGATCGGCTTTCTTTCTTGAAGACTGGGATGACCTTGCCCACCTGCCAGTCATGTGGAATTGAAGCGCTGTTAAGGGATTCCTGGAATACGAGTGATAAAAACAGGCTACACACATGTTTAGTATTTTTTAGAACTTTGGCATTGATACCGTCTACTGCTGTAGATGACGAGTTCTTCAATGATTCAATTACTTTGACAATGCCGATGGGATTCAATGTGACATTTTGCTTGAGCAGATATGCGAAGTATGGTGGATCGGGCAAGCCATCAAGTAATTCATTAGTAAAAACTGAACTAAACGTTCTGTTAAGAAGATCCGCAGCCTCAGTCTCAGGGATCGGAAGTCCGGAGCTATTGATAAGTGATATCTCATTCCGCTGATTAGGATTAATAGTTTTCCAAAATTGCTTCGGGTTAGTTTGTAGCATAGCTGGTAAAGTGGTAGAAAGAAACTTGTGTTTAGTTTGAGAGGTTAACTTGTCATATTCTTTCTCGACTGCGTAATACTTCTGCTATGTGCAAGAAGAATTAGATTGTTTGGCTGATCGAAACAACCGTTCTTTCTTATTGTTTAGTTGTTTGAGGGATACATTAAACCATGGTGATGTTGTTCTTTCAGTTATTGTAATGGTGGGGATGTAAAGACGTATAAGGCAATGCATCTCTGATTTGAAAAGCAGCCAGTTCGACTCGAGAGAATTTAGTTGAAAGTTAGCGGCGAACGTATCGAAGTACTCAGATAATTCTCGGTGCATGCTGACATAGTCCCCTTTATCATAGAGTGTAAGTGTTTTCCTATTTTTTTGTTTCTTTAGTATGTTGCAACGAAACAAAACATGTACTGTCAGGTGGTCGCTCAAACCGCGCAATAAGGTGACAGGGGTAAAGTTATCAGGGTGAGTTGTTAATACAAGATCTAAAACATTGGACAAGTGAGCAGTGACGCGTGTTGAGTCAGTGACGAGCTGCGTTAAGCCGAATGTCATACACGTGTTTAAGAAGTCACTACCGGGGCTGGTTTTAGATAATGTAGAGGCAGGATTGGACCAATCAATAGTTGGAAAATTAAAATCGCCAAACAGAAGGACAGGACTGTTAGGATATGTTTTTGTTAGCGTATTTAAGGCTTCATGAAGTGAAGGCATGAAAGAACTGTCGGTACTAGGGGACTGATAGCAAATACCAATCAGAATGTGCGAGTGTGTAGCAATGCATCGACTCCAAATCATTTCCATTTGTGAAGAGAGGTTTACAAGTGAACAATGTAGGTTACGCTTAGTGAAGATTAATACACCCCCACCATGTGAGTTATCGGGTCTATCCTTCCGAAAAATGTCAAAATGTGAGAGGTAAGGGAGAATTTCGGTATCATCGATTGACGTGTTAAGCCATGTTTCTGTTAGTAGTAAGACATCGCAAGAAGATGAGCCTATTAGACTGCACAGTGCATCACGCTCGGGAACAACACTTCGAATGTTAGCGAGCAGGAATGATAAAGGCTTACAATTCTGTGGTTGCGGTGTACATTTTGGTCTCAACGATGGCTAAAGGCATTCCTCCATGACCTGGTTAGTAGCGTGGTCGAAGTAGTAGGTTTTTTTCACCTACTATAAGCTTTTCATTTCGCAACTTGAACCGCAGTTTACGGGCCCTTCCAAACTCGATGAGGCGTTTCTGGGCAAGGCGCGTGCTTGGGGTGAGATCTTGTGCAACTGCATAGCACGTACCTTTGAACTTACGAGCCGAAGAAAGGACATGATCTTTGCTTTTAAAGTGAGCGAACCTCACAATTATAGGCCTGGACTTTCCAGTTTGGAAAGACCCAATGCGATGTGCACATTCAATATCACGCGGTTCTATTTATACATCTAAATGTTGTCTACAATGTGCAATAATAATTTTCTCAGAATCAGACCATGATTCTTTGGGTTTATCGGCAATGCTGTAAAAAACAAGGTTATTTCTTCTAGATCTTTTTTCAGCATCGTTTTTCCGGGCAGACAGTACACCTATCTGTGCCGTATTTTCAGTGCTTATCTCATGTAGTCTGCCTAATTCAATTTGCATATCATCGATACCAGCACAGGCTGTCTCAATTTTGTCTAGCCGTGTTTTAATTTCACTGAACGTCTTATCATGATCAACTAGTTTTTTTTCAATAGACTTTAGCTGTTCAAGCATTACCGTCTGTCCAGATTGCAGTTCTTTCAATACATTAAGAATCTCTTTGTCGGGGCCGGGGTTAGATTCGATATCACCAGCTAGCATGAGAAGTTTTAACAGCATATGCGCACAATCGCACACAATGGAACAAAAGCGCCATGGGCCCGGCAGCACAAAAAGTGCATGGTGGCTACTAGGTTTTGCGTAAAGGCAATAAGAGTTCCTTACCTGCACCAGATAGAAGCGTGGAATGTTAGCACGGGCCATCGCTAGCTTGCTGCCGAGCCCACTGAAGGGCGCGTTGCTCGGGCGCAGCTTTTTAACAAAATTCTACGCTTGCGCAGAATGCACAGGGGTGGTTCCGGTGTTTAGATGACTCAGTGAATGCCACGATGCTTGCAGATATAGTCGGCGGCCATGTACAAAGTGCGCGGACCATGATGTGCTGTTGGTGAGCCGGTGATTTGAAGCCCAGCACGGCTCCACTGGCTCCGCCGCAATACGCCCGTAGAATGGAAGTCTTGCGTCTGGACCTAACCCGGCGACAGACTCTGGGCACGGGGCACGAAAGCTGGAAGGCTCCAGAAGCTGCAAGCTCCAAAGTCCGAGGAACTGCACCAGGAAGAAGCGTGGAACGTTAGCACGGGCCATCGCTAGCTTGCTGTCGGGCCCACTGACGATGTCGTTTCCAATTACCTGCTCAGCGTCACTTACATGGCTAAGCAGACGCTGCGCTTTCGCCGCATTGCAGACATAAAAATAATCGTCAAGCATACTGTTCTTCTTAAAGGCAAATAGGAGCGTGTACGCCGTCCTTCGAATAAAACGTCGACGTACACGCTCGTAGGCACACACCACGCGTGCTACGAAACATGCCCAAACACATGCAGTGCGAATGAGAGATGGGAGAGGCATACCATTCGCTAGTCTACTAGTTGAATTTTGCCCCGCATGCGGCGCTCTCAACGCCGGCGCAGCAGCGCCGCTCAGGGTGCCGTTCTTGTCTATAGAAAAAAAACTAGACATTGTTTGTGCTGTCGAACGTAACACGAAGAAGTCGGCGCTGGCACGCTACAGAGATCTGCTGTTGACTACGGTGTGTGGCATTTAGAATGCAAAGAAGTTACTCGGCAGCGCTGCTGCGACCACAAAGAGATGTTGGCTACGAGGTTTGAATTTTCGCCATTGTTACCTTTGTTGGTGCCGAAGTGTGGACTACCAACAGTGATGAGGACAACATGGAAAACGACAGCACAGGCGATTCAGGCCCGACAGTGGCAGAAACTGCGTGTTACGTCAGCCTCATGAATGCAATCGTCACGACGAGAACAGCATCCCACAATGAAAAAGGCGCTCTACAACTTCTGCAGCGCAACCACACGCGTGCACGGAGACTACATAACGCAAACGAAGAATCTGCCATGTGAGTGTTTGCCGAGAAAACGGGGCTGGCTGAAAAGACGGTACGCAGCTTCAGTAAGTTTGAGGCTGCTGTCGTTGCTGCTAGGCCGCTGCGGCATTAAACGAAAATAACACTTTTGTTGCGCGAAGTGAATAAATGCTGCATGTTTTTTTACCCTTTCATCGCACTCTGAGTTTCGTGTTCCGTTTTTGACAGGTAAGTGGGCGATCTCGTGATATTTCGGTTAAACAGTACTATGGTTTAGTACCTACTTTTTCCGAGCTCCGGCCAACTACGGTTTAACGATTTTTCACTGCAATTGTGAGGTGCAAGTCATGCTTCAAGTAAAGAAGCTACAAATGGCAGTTGAAAAATGTCTATGACCATATTTGCTCACTTAAGTGGCGTAAGATAATGATTTGTTAACTTAGTTTGAGTTCAACGCCGTAAACATGCTTGCTTTATTGTGGCGAACGCTTCGCGACCCACGCTGGTGGCTATGGTGTTGGGCTGCTAAGCACAAGGTTGCGGGATCAAATCCCGGTCACAGCTGCTGCATTTCGATGGGGGCGAAATGCAAAAACGCCTGTGTACTTAAGTTAGGTTCACGTTAAAGAACCCCAGGTGGTTGAAATTATTCAGGAGTCCCCCACTACGTTGTGCCTCATCATCAGATCATGGTTCTGGCACCTAAAACCCCATAATTTAATTTAGGCACCTCGCTGCGATGTTCGTGCTGTTTACTTCTTTGACATGATTTTACTTCTTTGACGTTGAAGTCGTAAATATAACGTCCTTTCTCAAGTATCGGTGGTCCAAAGTGGGCCTCGATGTTTTTGATTGCCTTAAAACTGCAATTTAGAATGACTGACAAGTTTCAAACGAGCACCGCAAAAGCATGCCCCTGCAGCAAAGGCCGCCTCAGTGTTTCGCGGAACTGACACGGTGGCACTGACAGCTGAGCCGATCGCTGCACCGCCGACCACTGAAGGGAGCCACACATAGAGTCGATGGAGGAGAACGTCTGAAATTTTGGATGTAAGAACCCGTCGCCGTCCGACTTTCTGGACTTTTTGCCAAGACCGCAGGTTTAAAACCGCATTAATCAAAGCCACCACCGCCGCTATCACATGCGGATCCACTGGCAGCCATAGCCACCACCACAGCATTGCTAGGCCTCGCTACTTTGACGTTCACTGTTAAGCTTCTTGCTGTTTGGTGCTGTGTTTTTTCATCGAAAGAATTCGCCGCTGTCAGCAATGGCAGCAACTCCGCCTATCATAGGGCGACATGGTGTCAGGCTGTCTTGACATAAAACGAAGTTCTGTGTCACTCAGGGAAAACCTAGAAAACTCAAGGAATTTGGAAACGTCAACTTAGTAGACACCCTGCAGCTAGCATGAGAAGCTTTAACAGCATATGTGCACAGTCACACATAATGGAACATAAGCGCTGTAGGCCTGGCAGCATAAAGAGTGCATGGTGGCTACTAGGCTTTGCGTAAAGGCAATAAGAGCTTGTTACCCGCACCAGGAAGAAGTGTGGAATGTTAGCACAGGCCATGGCTAGCTTGCTGCCAGCCTCATTAAAGGGCGCGTTGAACGAGCCTAGCTTTTTAACAGAATTTTACGCATGCACAAAATGTACAGGGGTGGTTCCGCTGTTCAGATGGCTGAGTGAAAGCCACGATGCTTGCAGATATGGTCGGTGGCCATGTACAGAGTGCATGAACCATGATGTGCTGTCAATGAACGGGTGATTTGAGGCCCAGGACGGCTCCACTGGCTCCACCGCAATATGCCTGAAGAGCGGAAGTGTTGCACGTGGACTTGACCTGGCGACAGATGCTGGTCACAGGGCGCGAAAGCTGGAGGACTCCAGTAGCTGCAAGCTCCAAAGTCCAGGGAACTGCACCAAGAAGAAGCGCGCAACGTTAGCACAGGCCATCGCTAGCTTGCTGCCGGGCCCTCTCCAAAAGAGAGATGACAGGCATGCAGATACCATCAAGGAACAATTCATTAAAGACAAATAATTAAGAGGCAAGGATGGTTCAAAGAATATTGCCTTAATAGATCAGTGCGCACTGTGTTGTAGAAATAGATTAACCATATCTGGACTATTTGTTTTGAAATGCATACTTTGCCAGCAACCTTTATCACCTTTTGCTTTTTGTACTCTATTTTTTGGCTGTCTCTTGGGTGTATAAATCTTTACGAACTTTTTATTGATTTCTTTTTTTTATTCTTTTTAATTTGTTGTTTTTTGTTTTAGTCTTAAACAAAATGAATGTATAACCAAAATCAACTAGTCTTGCTTAAAGGTCGTGTAGCCGCATGCCCGATCAGAAATTTGTCCGTGACGGCAGTTGGTGCTTTGTGCTCGATGATAATTAATTAAAAATATGATCTTTAGAAGAGTTAACTGCTGGGCTAGTTGGTGATCTTGCATACTGAAAAGATTTTGCGCCAAAAAACACAACACACACAAGAAGGACGACAACACCACGGGCGCTACTTCAACTGTTTAATGAGGGTGAAAGCACTCGACATATATAGCCTTCCAAAACACCGCGCATGCGTACAAGGCAACATGGAGTACATAGTTTTATCAAAGTAGGCGTGATAGAAACTTCAGCTCAGCCTCGTAAAGAAAAACCGATGCATCACTAACACAGTTAGGACCCGCTTTCTTGATGTAGAAGGCTTCCAATGTTTCACGCGATGTCTGATGTTTGCCTCTACCCAGAATCCTCGCTTCGCGGAACTGTGGAACGCAATCGGTGCAAGCCCTGCAGTGATCAACAAGTCGCTCACCTTCATTATTTTTTATACCTTTTGCATGTTCCCTAAGCCGGTCGTTGACACAACGCCCCGTCTGTCCAATGTAGGATTTTCCGCAGGACAGAGGAATTTCATACACGACGTTTGTGGCACACTTTACGAAACGCTGGCCATGCTTCTTCTGACAGCCAGGCCTTTGGCTTTCGCAAGTTATGCGACGGCTTAGCTGGGCAAGCTTTTGGGGAGCGGAGAACACCAGCGGTACATTATACCGGTTCGCCACTTTTTTCAGGCTGTGCGTGACTTTATGGATGTATGGTACCACTACAGGCCACTCTTTCTTCTTCGGCTCTACCCTGCTTACCCCAGCCTTCACCTTCTTCAAAAGCGTTTCTGCCACAGGGACCAAGACCGACTCAGGGAAGCCAGCTGCAACGAGCCTGGGGCTGGGGCTCGTTGCAGGCTCGTTGCAGGCTCGTTGCAGGCTCGTTGCAGGCTCGTTGCAGGCTGGGGTAAGCAGGGTAGAGCCGAAGAAGAAAGAGTGGCCTGTAGTGGTACCATACATCCATAAAGTCACGCACAGCCTGAAAAAAGTGGCGAACCGGTATAATGTACCGCTGGTGTTCTCCGCTCCCCAAAAGCTTGCCCAGCTAAGCCGTCGCATAACTTGCGAAAGCCAAAGGCCTGGCTGTCAGAAGAAGCATGGCCAGCGTTTCGTAAAGTGTGCCACAAACGTCGTGTATGAAATTCCTCTGTCCTGCGGAAAATCCTACATTGGACAGACGGGGCGTTGTGTCAACGACCGGCTTAGGAACATGCAAAAGGTATAAAAAATAATGAAGGTGAGCGACTTGTTGATCACTGCAGGGCTTGCACCGATTGCGTTCCACAGTTCCGCGAAGCGAGGATTCTGGGTAGAGGCAAACATCAGACATCGCGTGAAACATTGGAAGCCTTCTACATCAAGAAAGCGGGTCCTAACTGTGTTAGTGATGCATCGGTTTTTCTTTACGAGGCTGAGCTGAAGTTTCTATCACGCCTACTTTGATAAAACTATGTACTCCATGTTGCCTTGTACGCATGCGCGGTGTTTTGGAAGGCTATATATGTCGAGTGCTTTCACCCTCATTAAACAGTTGAAGTAGCGCCCGTGGTGTTGTCGTCCTTCTTGTGTGTGTTGTGTTTTTTGGCGCAAAATCTTTTCAGTATGTAAAAATATGATCATTGTTGGGAACTTGCTTTGACAAATTAGGTAGTTTAAAGCAATAATTCAGAGACAGCTCATAGTAAACTCTCAACTTTAAAATAGGCGGTGCGATCATCTGTCAGAAGAAAGTTCTCTCATCCCCTAGCATGAGGTTCTGGTGCATACCGCCCACATGCTAATCTTGAATTGAAGAAGCGCGTTGTGAGGCAATTGCAGAAGCAAGCTTGGTTTTGTACCTATTAACTACCATTCGTGCTGGCAGCAATGGTATTTATGGCATACATATGCAGTCTAGATGAGCAGTGTGAAATATAGGAAGTGTGAGGACGCTTTGCCATCGGCCATTATTTAAGATCCTCTGTCACTTACACAATGCAGGCCATGGGGACAGCTGTTTAACCAGAGCTCTTCACAATGCACAACCTGTCACAACACATCCAGCAGACAAAGCAAGAAGGTTTGAGTCTCACAAAAAAGAATTCAAGAAAAGAAAGAAAAAAAAAGTTTGGTACTTTTCTGAACCTGTCCTCCTCGAAAGGCTGTGCAGAACACAGGTGGTGTGTGACATAAGTTGCTTTTGAATAATTGTATTATTGAATTCACTGAATGCACTTCAAGACATGCTGGTCTTTGTAGACAAAAGGCAAAAGGCCCAGTGATGCTTTCCATTTACGTACACACGTGAGCAAAAGTATACGGACAAGGGATTGCACAGTAAAACTCATTTTGTTCTCAGTCTGTGAATGCAACTTGAAAGTAGAGATTGCGGTCCAAACTTAACATTACGAATTTTCTAGTGCACTCCTCACTTCCTGTTTATGCATGATAATTACGAAGAAATTACGATTTTTTGGCGACCCTGTAGTCTGTATACTTTTTCCCACAGGTGTACACAGTTGTTGAGGAGCCATTATGATTCACTGGCACTTTTCTAGGACCAGTACAAATTTACAACCTCACGTGGCACAAATGATCCCAGAGTCCCTCACTACGGCTTGCCTCATAATGAGATTGTAGTTTTGACACGTAAAACCCCATAATTAAATTTTAAATTTTAGTACAATTTTATTTATTGTAGACAAATGTCACTATAAACATCTTGCTCTTTTGTTTTGTTTTTCCATTCTGTTGCAGCAGATTGCAAGCATGTATAGAAAAAGAGGTACCTCAGTGATGAAACATGTTTGCGCCATAGAGTTGACATAGCATCACACACATGGTACAGTCTGTGATCTGTCAAAAATATGTATGGTTAATATAAAATGAATGGAAGCACTTATATTTGTACTTGTAGAACTTACACAGAGTGTTGGCAGCTTTCTTTTGAGACTGTTCAGGTAGTTTTTGCCTCAGCAATCCATGGAGGTTACTTCACAATTAAGCTAGCTCAGAAAAAGAATTCAGCAAACATGACTTGATGAGAGAAAGCAAGTGTATGCATTGGGTTATTGTAAAATTAACAGCTGTTCTGTTTAGAATCTGTCACTAAGCAAGTGCGTACAGTTGCCAACCAACAAATCGCGCACCGATAATCTGGACACGCTCGGTAAGTCTGACAGCTTCGTGGCACGCCAATGGCCCCATAGACTTATTGTGTAAAGATGACCGATATTTCGAAAAGTCGCCATCTCTACATTGGATTATCTGGACGCCGTCTGCATACGCAAACTCTGCCGCCATTATCTCCTCAGGCACCCTCGACGAGACATCAAGCATGGCATCAGAGACGAGAGACATCAAGTATGGCCTCAGAGATTACATGCTAGATGGTAATTCCTGAGGCCTTCTCTTGGACGCAGCACTAAGTCTGAGAGATCTAATTGTTCCCGTGCAAAAGTTGCCTTCTCTTCACTTGGCAATGCCATATCTGATGATGTTTCGCTTTCCTGCACCAAGTTGTCCCTCACTGACGACATCCAAATACCTCCGCACGCATCTGTTCTGGCACCTGTATCCTGTTTCGTTGTCTCTGACTCTACCGTACTCTTCACACCTTCCACTGCTTTCATTCATCGCCACCTCTCACCACTCCCAACCACGCTGCTTGGCCTTCAAGCTGGTGTGACTCACCTTCCTGTACACAACTTCCCATTCCCGATTACGTTGCTTCGGGGTGAATCTTTTGGCACTGTGGAGCCTTACGACACCATTACCACGTTGGAACTTCCTATTGGATCGTCAGAGGTCAACACCCTCTACTGTAGTCCCGTAACTGCCACATCGCCTGAAGACGTTTTCAGCCACATCATCGACAACGCCTTAAACCCCACGCAACGCCGTGACCTTCTCCGTCTCCTCGAGAAATTTCGCGCTGCTTTTGACAGCCATAACACCTCTCTGGGCCGAACGACAACTGTATGTTACCGGATTCACACCGGTTCTCACTCACCGCTACGGCAGCGACCATACCATGTATTGTCGACAGAACAAAGCGTCATTGATGAGCAGGTAGGTAATGCCCATTGATGAGCAAGCAAGTAATGCCCATGGACTGTCGGACGGAACCGTCCGACAGTCCATGGGCATTGCCAGTTGTTTGAGTTAAAAAGAAGGATGGCTCAATCCGCTTTTGCTTGGATTACCGTTGCCTAAACAAAATAACCCGAAAGGATGTTTATCCATTGCCATGGATCGATGCTGCCCTAGACTGCTTACAAGGTGGAGTTCTTTTTCCTCCCTCGGTCTACGCTCTGGTTATTGGCAGGTGCCTATGGCTGCAGACAATAAGCCTAAAACTGCTTTCATCACACAAGATGGCTTATACGAATTTCGTGTGATGCCATTCGGCAATGCGCCTGTGTCTTTTGAGTGGATGATGGACACTATTCTTCGAGGCCTCAAATTGAACACGTGCTTCTGTTATTTGGATGATGTAGTAGCGTTCGCACCAAATTTTCCTACTCACCTTCATCGCTTGGAGCAAGTTTTATGCTGTCTAAGTGGTGCTGGCCTCCAATTAAACTTGAAAAAATGTCACTTTGGGGCACGCAAGCTGACAATTCTCGGACATGTGTCAAAGGACAGCGTTCTCCCTGATGCCGCTAAGCTCCGTGCTGTTAAAGAATTCCTGAGGCCAACGTCTTCAAAAGATTTGCGCAGTTTCATTGGCCTCTGCTCGTACTTCCGCCGCTTTATTCGGAATTTAGCATCGATTATGGCACCTCAGACAGAGCTTCTTCGGGGAGACCCAATCTTTCCGCGTGGTTCTGGCTTGCGATGATGCCTTCGCGACACTACGTCGCCTGCTAACAACGCCACTAATACTGTGCCATTTCGATCCAACTGCTCCCACAGAAATCCATATGAATGCTAGCGGTGTTGGTCTTGGTGCTGTGCTCGCCCAGCGAAAGCCCGGCTGTAAAGAATATGTTGTTGCTTACGCAAGCCGCACTCTCACGAAAGCTGAAGCGAACAGTTCAGTCACAGAAAAAGAATGTCTAGCGATCATCTGGGCCGTCACAAAATTTCGTCCGTACCTGTATAGCTGATCCTTCGATGTCGTTACCGATCACCACGCGCTTTGCTGGTTGTTGTCTCTCAAGGATCCCTGCGGCCGCCTAGCCTGGTGGGCACTGAGGCTCCAAGAGTATGTTATCCGAGTTGTCTACCACTCAAGCAAGAAGCATGCCAATGCCGATGCTCTTTCGTGCTCGCCAGTCCACACCGACATTGTCAGCATCTCCGTCCTAGACGACCCACTTCCCCCATTCGGTTCTGTCGACATGGCTTTCGAGCAGCACAAGGACTCCTGGATTTCTTCTTTGATAGATTACATCTCTGGTTCACCTGCATGCCCACCATCATGAGCATTATGCCGAAAAGTTTGCACTTCGCCATCCGCGACGGAATCGTCTAACTACACTTCCGACAGCCACAAATGGCTGCTTGTAATACCCTGGCAGCTCTGCACTGATGTATGCGCCGCTTTACACGCCAACCCTCGGTGCACACGCGCTGGTCTCTTCAAGGTCTACTCCAGAATATGTCATAGGTTTTATTGGCACGGTACGTACACATTTGTGCAAAAATACATTCGCTCTTGCACAGAATGTCAATGCCGCAAGCCTGATCCTTGCCGCCCTTCTGGACCAATGCCACCTTTGCCGTGCCCTTTGCGACCCTTTTACCGGGTTGGGATAGACCTATACGGACCTCTGCCATACTCAGCTGCTGGCAATTGCTGAGTCATTGTAGCTATAGACCACCTCACTAGGTATACAGAAACGGCCGCTCTGCCAGCCACGACGGCTCGTGACGTTGCCTGCTTCCTCCTTCAATGCTTTGTTCTATGTCACAATGCTCTGCGAACTCCTGAGCGACCGAGTCCGCATCTTTCTTGCTGATGTCATTCAAGAACTTCTCGCTGATTGCCGCATTATATATCGATGTACCACCGCATATCACCTGTAAATAAACGGATTGACAGAGTGCTTTAACCAAACTCTAGGCGACATGCTTTCGATTTATGTCGCCTTCAACCACACCAACTGGGACCTCATCCTTCCCTATGTCACGTACGCTTACATTACAGCACCCCATCAACGACGGGCTTTTCTCCCTTCTTTCTTCTATATGGCCGCGAACCATCATTTCCTATTGACACTATTCTTCCTTACGGTCCCGATTTATCAGAGGGTACACCGGTTTCCGAAGCTGCCCGGTATGCAGAAGAATGTCGGCAACTAGCTCGCTCCTTTACAATGCAAGAACAAGTGCTACAGAAATTTAGTCATGACGACGTTGCCCCCACCACTAGTTTTCGCCTGACACTCTCGTTTGGTTGTGGGTGCCTCCTACTTCAACACCAGGTGTCTCGTACAAGTTTGTATCCCAATACCATGGACCCTATCGGGTTCTACGGCAAACTTCTCTGTTGAACAATGTCATCGAACCTCTGATGCTCCCTACGGACCTGTGTCGCCAAGGCCGTGAAACTGTGCATGTAGATCGGCTCAAGCCGTATCACGAGCCCTTCGTCCTCACAATGCCTTAGGTCTCCTGTGTGGCGCCGTCTTCAACGAGGGGAAAAGTTGTGAGGAAGAAGTGCACCATGCAGAGCTCCACAGCCGGATCGCCAGTGCTACTGAAGTGGGGCTCAGGCTAGATGCTGTTCCTGGTGTGACTGGCTAAGCCTACACTGTTGCGTCTTCCTGTCGGCATCCTTCGTGTCGTCCACAGCCGTGTCGGACTTCTTTGCCATAGGACATTGAATAATTTGGGCTTATTTACATCCCTGTAGAGTCCAAATTATTGGTCATCGACTGTATTGCTTAACATGTGCTGGAAACATTGCAGTCCTGTTTTGTGCTAAATTTACTGAAAATCTCTCTCATTAGCTGGGCATGATGTGACCAAAATTTGCAACTTGACACTTGTATGCAAATAAGCCTGAGAATGTGCACACATTGAGGTTTACACTACCAGCTCACGAAGCACACATGTTGCACCATGCATGCATGCTTTGATTCATTATACCGTTATGATTTTAGAAACAAGAAAATAATTTTTATTCCCCATTTTTGTCTTTGAGCCCCCCAGCTTTTGGTGGTCATGTAGCTTTACTACACATTTTGTTTTCATGTAAAGCATAAGTGTTAGAAAGAGAGGCTTGGATGCTTCTCTAAAACATAAATCTTGATGTTCCATGCTGTCAACATGCTCATGAAATTAACCTGTGTAATACCATAAAACCTAGCTTAAGTGAACTTCAAGGGTAACTAAGAAACTTATTGTACAGGTTAAGGTCCCTTCAAGTAAAATGAGCTTGTTTCTGACACAGAATATTGTCAATATTCACTGACCTCAATAATTTATTCAACCAATGTTCGGTCAACTGTAGCTGTTGTGGGGAAGTTGGTGATGCATTTTGATGCAGGAGAAGCAAAAATAAAGGCTCTGTGCAGCCTCAGCAAAACCATCAAACATCCATTCTTTGCTGCTATCATAGCTTGCATGTCGTCACAAAAAAAAAAATAAAATAAACTATGTGCGATTGCCATTTTATATGACATCAACCTGGATCATATTATGGCAATTATGCAGAAAGAAGGCCCTCTGTATGTGCGCATTAGAATTGTTAAATCAGCATTAAGAGAGGTGTAACAACATCACAGTGCATACATTCACCATATCAAATACTAGTGCTTCCGCGTGGTAGCACAAGCTGCATTAAACAGAGGAAAATCCCAAAAGGTCTAAAAATTAAGGTTAGATGTGCCCTCGGCTCTTTACTCTCCAGGCTATTATTAAAGTGGAATGCTGTCCTAGAAAGTGCATCGCTCTCTTTAATTGATATTCTCGAAGAACACT